>NC_136482.1:172187286-172194786 GCF_053919585.1 Euprymna scolopes
ATCCCCCGATCTCCTCCATCTGGCTCCAATTGAAATAAATGGTTCTTGTGTTGAGGAAGCACGATGTTTTAACAAGCTTCTGGGAAGTATATTATTAGTAGTATGTCATCACTACGGCAATGACAACAGAATATTCTTTACATTGTTTTGACTCTTGAGTGTGTATCCGTTCATATCTTATATGCTTTTATATAGAGTGATGTGGTTCTCGGTTGATTAACTGTGTCTTACTGTGTCGGATATATACTCGAGAGTCAAAACAATGAAAAGAATATGCTGTTGTCGTAGCCCTAGTCATCACATACTTATTGTACATTATTAGTGTTATTATCATTTTGGAATATATTGGAGCTCTTTTGCCTTACGTGCACACGCTTTACGTTTTTGAGTTATAAAAGGATGAAAAATAGACGCTTTACGTTTAAAAGGATGAAAAATAGACGCTTTACGTTTAAAAGGATGAAAAATAGGCGCAATATTACAATGTTACTCCCAACGATTATTGGATATTCTAGCTTTAATGTTTTTAGCGACCAGGTATCGGGGTAAATTAATCTAGACACGCGGACGCCATTTTGCATGCTGTGTTCTCTAGGGAACACACACCATCGGCAAAGAAACAGTTGGTTTTCAATAAATACATATATATATATTATTCTCACATCGTTTATCATAAACAGACATAAAAAGGTATGCGAAACATGAAAGGTATATTAATATGATGCACAACAGAAAAGGAGACACATAAGTATTATGGAGAGAAGGCACCAAAGTCCTGATACAACAAAAAACATATTATTGAGGTATATATATATATATATATATATATATATATATATATATATATATATATATATATATATATATATATATGACGATTAAGCTACACTGAATATTCCGCGTTTCATCCACTCTAGGACTCTTCAGGCTTGTGCGCGAATTCTGTGATTGTTTATCGTTTTATATGCTCCTCTTCTATAGATTGGCTAACTAAAATCTCAATAGTAGAGGAGCATATAAAAACGATAAACAACCACAGAATTCGCGCATAAGCCTGAAGAGTCCTAGAGTGGATGAAACGCGGAATATTCAGTGTAGCTTAATCGCCATATATATTTTATAAATTACTAACTAGCTCTACCTACGCATTGAGCACTTTTGAAGTAAATACTTAAAGTTTACGCATAAATCTATACTTTCGTATATTAATTTTATGTGAGTAAATTAAGTAGTTATATATATATATATATATATATATATATATATATATATATATATATATATATATATATATATAGGTTCCTTCAGTCTTAGACAGACTATGGAAACCCACAAAGGGGTGCCTGCGCGTGTAATTTTGTGGCAGGAGGTGCGCAATCTCCAACCACACTTCTCCTGAGTCAACATTGTTAAATACCAGTGGCAAGTGAAGTGTTTGTACAGGACGACTGGAAACAAATACCGAGATAAGCAGAGAGCACGCACAGCGCCTAGAATTCCCAAATGGTCACCCATTTGGTACTAACCAGGCTCAACGTTGCTTAACTTCGGTGATCTGACCAGAACCGGTGTGTCAACGCGATTATACTATCTATCTATCTCTCTCTCTCTCTCTCTCTCTCTCTCTCTCTCTCTCTCTCTATATATATATATATATATATATATATATATATATATATATATATATATATATATATATATATATATATATATATAAGCAAACAGTTAATAAGACATGTTAAAAAACACTTTGAAAAAGAGTTAAAAACATATTTAATCTGAAAAGGAAACACTTGATAAGTGGATAGTCCTTAATTCGCGGAGTTTCGACGAAATACTTTCGTTCTCATCAGAGGGTAGGAATTAGCAAAATGCGGGATCGGATTTTGCATACAAAAGTATTTGATGAAACAACAAGTAAGTCAAAGATCTTACTTGGTAACAAAAAAAGTGAAGCAGAGGGAATATGATGAAGAAAAAGGTGATTACACGTGAATGGATAGTCTGGTGAAAGATAAATAATCCAATGACGGTAAAATGCAAAAATATAACTTCAAGAAAGTTGATTGAATTTCCATTTGCACAAGTAAAATCCAAGGAAATCCCGTAATTGGAAGATGGTCCAAAATAATCCAAAGGCCGAAATCCATTGAATAATTCACAAATATGTATAAGGGAAAAAGGGAAAATTTCAATAATATTAATAAAAGAAAAATAAGATATGATTTTATCACTGCTGCCGAGACATAAATAGATAATTTTATAAATATTAATTCTGTAATATTTACAACATACTTTAGTTTTACCATCTTGGATCATTTTGGTAAATTTAATTGTAATTTTTATTTTATATATATATATATATATATATATATATATATATATATATATATATATATATATATATATATATATATATGTATATATTGGTAACGAAAACTCCATCTAGTTACCTCACATCGATTTATCGCAAACCAACATTCACTGGGCTGTATACACGCTGGGATTCATTCTGCCCCAACAAGCGCAAATATAATTTAATTTGGACATTAACACATCGTGCCCTAATGATCTACTCGCCAGAAAAATTGGATGAGAAATTAAATACAATTACAGATGCTTTGTCCAATAATGGGTATCCTTTAGATGTAATTGAAACCACCATTAAAAGGAAAAGAGCAGATTTTTTACGAACAAAACCCAATATGGTGGATAAATGTCCGGTTTATATTCGATTGCCGTGGTTGGGAAAGTAAGTGAAAAATTCACCAAACAAATTAGTTCAACTGTTGAAGGATGTTATTTTGCTTCAAATGTTCGTGTTGTATATAATACAAAACCATTAATGGCTTCCAATAAAAAAGATGTTCTACCCCCTCATCATATTAGTAATGTCATTTATTCATTTAAATGTGGTTGCGGTGCCGACTACGTAGGTCGAACGTCTTTAAAATTGGCAAGTCGCGTACAACAACATGTACCGAGCAAAATCAGGAATGGAGCATTCCTACCTACCGACGCTGTAAAATATGGATCCGCTATAACGGAACACTTTATTAAATACCCTTATTGTGCAACGAACTTCAGCATCGACTTTTTCTCCGTATTGAGTTGAGCTCACTTCATATATCATCTAAAAGTCTTGGAGACTGTTCACGTTCGCCTTAGGAAGTCTTCCCTTTGTAAGCAAAATGACTGCTTGTTGGGTTTGAACGTGATCAGCCTCTAAAAAATTCATCTCCATACGATTGCTTTTGCTCCCGTCTCTTTAATTAGATTTTATCATTAAGGTAAACAAATTGCTAAAAAATAAATCCCTCGATTCTAATTTTGATGAGTGAGGGCGAAACATGTCAATTGACTCGTTTTGATTTTTTTTCTATTTCCCTACGTTTTTTTTTTTTTTTTTTTTTTTTTAAATATAAAATGAATTCCGAAGGAATACGTCTTCACTTCATAATTGCCTTAATAAAGTTTTGTACCCCCATGAAAATCATGAAATATATATATATATATATATATATATATATATATATATATATATATATATATATATATAATTACCAAGTCGGTATAAATCTGACTCAAATGAATTGAGGAAAGAGAAAGAAAGAAAAAGGGAATCGCAAGCCGTTGCTACCAAAGATCGGAAAACATGCACATATAGTGTTTCTTCTAATCAAACGAACAATGTTGAAACGTAGACACCCCAAATCAGACACCAAAGTCGCCCGTCAGAAAACCCAATAACAATGGGAAGGGAGTGGTTGACTTATGATTAGCAACGTTAGTAAATAGTTCAAATCTTTTCGAGGATACCTGTTCGTTACTTCTGCAGTTTACAAACCGTGCTATTTATTTATTTGTTTATTTTTTTAGATAGGATTCTCAACTTATTCTAGTTTTATGGTATATTTTGTTTATTAATATTAAATTGTTGGGTGAAAGTACAAAATAGATAACAAATTCGTCCCTTCTTCATGTTAAAAGTGCGTTTCTAAATAATGTTATTATTTCACCATGGTCCGTAAACTGCACAAGCATGATCTGTTCATTTTACTCTGACAGTGTTGGGGAAAACCGACTTCCTTTTGTCAATTTTAGGCGGAAAACAAAATTTCGTCATCCATGAATCGTTTACGATCGATCTTACACAATCAAAAAGAAACGGATTGGTGTGTCGTTGAAAACGGATAAAACGTATCGTAGCTGTGGAGAGAATGGGGTGGGGTAGAGAAAAGATGGAAAAAGGTGGAGGAAGAGAGAGAAAAGAGGCAGAGGTTAGAAATAGAAATAGAAAAAATGAAGACTAATAAAGAGGCGTAGGGGCGAAAGAGAAAGAGAGAGAAGAGGGAAGGAAAAAGAAGGGGAAGTAAAACGAGGGGCCATGAATGGGAGAGATGATGAAAAGAGAGGAAAAGGGTATAGAGAAAGCGAAGTCAGAGAAAAGATAAAGGGATAGAGAAAAGGGAAGACAGTGAAAAAGGAGAGAGAGAGAGAGAGAGAGAAAGAGAAAAGGCAGAGAGAGAGAGAGAGAGAGAGAGAGAGAGAGAGAGAGAGAGAGGGAGTTCTTTTGTTGGTGTTGTGTTCCTGTGATTAATGCTTTCCTGGGAAATTAATTAGAACTCTGATCTGGCTTGATTTTGACAAGTGATGGTTTTGCTTCCCTGCTGAAACGTGACTGTTTAGCTCAGAGGTCTCAAAACTACGGCTCGCGAGCCAGACCCGGCCCGCTAAGGTCTTTAATATGGCCCGCGGTGCTCTTATAGAAGACATAAAAAATATTCAGGAAATATCTTAGAAAATGGAAAGGTGTAAAAATGATGTAATGTTTTTTCTTTTTGTTCCGAAAATATTTTTTTAAAATGAAGTTCTGGAGAACCAGTTTTACTAAAAAGCAAAGCTAACGAGCAAAAGAGTATAAAAACACGTTCAGGTAATTTTTGTAAATTTTGACCCGCGTAACTGTAAAACGTCAGCAATGTGTTGCCATGTTTGAAAAGTTTGGAGACTGAATTCATTTTAAAAGAAAAGTCTTCAGTTTTATTCTAATAATCACACACCCAGGCATTTATTTGTTTATATCAGGGTATCCCAACCTTTTTTTCGGCAAACGACCCCCTCTCCTCTAGAACACTCGGATATCTACTACCGCCTCCTCCCTACATGCATCCTTACATAACAATGTGAGTAGTAGTGGTAGTACATAATTAAAGTGAAAATAAATAATTAAATAATCATACAGTTTATTCGACAAAATTCTACACTAAAATGTTTTACACTGGGAACAGTAACAATTATAAATCAAGTGGGTCAATTAATATATTATACCATTGCTAATACAATAATCAATAAAAATTGCTAATACAATAATCAATAAAAATTGCTAATACAATAATCAATAAAAATTAAAAAAAAAAAAAAACCAGAATAATAATCACAGGAATCGCCGATTAATGTTGGGATGCCAGGACGCAAAAAAGTACGCCAATGCGCTAAATTTCATTCCGTCATAAAATAACTTTCTACAGAAAAAAGTAACGACTTATTTTTACATTTTTATCTAGCGAATAAACATAAAATTACATATGAAAAAAAAAAACACGTTTATTATTTAAAAAAAAAAAATCAAACTTATGCAACAGGGATGAGATCGTTTTTTTTTTCTTAAACGAAACTGGCTTGTATTGATAAAATTGTGTGCGGCGTACCGCTGAAATATTATTTTCTAAAATAAATGAATAAAATTTATTTTTAAAATAATCTTCATGCATTTATCTAGCGAATAAACATAGCAATATATATATAAAAAAACACGTTTATTATTTAAAACAAATCAAACTTATGTAAATTTTATGTTTATTTAATAAATAAATGCTTAAAGATATTGTAAAAATGAATTTTATTTATTTTTACTCTTTAGAAAAAATATTTCAGCAGTACGCCACACACAATTTTATCAAAACAAGTCAGTTTCGTTTTAAGAAAACAAAACAAAACCAAAATCAACTTCATCCTTCAACATAAGTTTTTTTGTTTTTTTTTTTTTTTGTTTTTTTTAGTATATAATTTTATGTTTATTCGCTAGATAAAAATGTAAAAATAAGTTGTTTTTTTTCCGGGAGGAAATTTGGCGAACTGACATACTTTTTGGCGATCAATGTGCAGATTGCTGTTGATGATTAACAACAAATTTTGAAATATTTGGTTCCATATTTGATAGTAAAAGATCTTAGATCACCACGTTTCATTACATCCATTTGTTTCTATCCCCAGGATCCATTCGATAGATGAGAAAGACTCGTTGAAAATGTGAATTAGAAATTAATCAGATTCACAAAACACTTAAGAAACTTCGTCAACATTACAAGATATGATTTTTTAATTAATCTTTCCAGTTAAAAATAAGTGTAATGTAATCAATTTTCACATGAATTGTGAATCCCAAAGGAAATCGGTTCAGAAACACTTAGTAATGTTACTGGGAGCTCTCAGTCTTTCACCTGGCTCCTAAAGAATCTCGGGGTTTATATAAACTTACCTAAAACTCACTACTATGAAGTGTAAGGAAGTCGATAAATATAAAAAAAAAAAAAAAAAAATGAAAAATGAAAAAGGAAAAAGGATTGCACGCACAAAGGTCTGCGAGATGAGATTTACGAAGTTGAAAAAAAAAAAAAGAAAAAAAGAAAGGAAAACAAACAAACAAACAAACAGATATACACTACTCTATACCAATGATTTCTTTAGCTGTCTGATTCAAGAACAAGGAAAAATGAAATCCACAACAAACTTGCATTGGTAATGTCACTAAATTTAGTATTGAGTTGATCGCGAGAAAAATATCTGTGTAGGCTTTAGAAAATATTTGGCTCTTCTCCATTATTGTACCTATTTACAATGCCTCCCCACGGGACAGAGTTAGACACCAGGGTCGTTTTTTAACGTGGAGAAAAGGTACAAAAATAAAAAAATTGTCTCAGTCGTGAAGGATTTCTCCGCCACCGAAAGAGAACAAGAAATTGAAGTGCAGCATCTGAAGAACAGATACTACACTTTGATCTTGTTTATATATTTTATTGAGAAAGAAAAAATTGAACATAAAAAACGTACAAAAAATTCAATTCAACAAAATTAGGCACAAGGCCCTACAAGAAATTGGGAGGGGGAGGGTACAGGGTCTTTTTGACTATGTAACAGATGAGACTTTGAAGTCTTACTCTTGACTGGCAACATTTACCAAAATACCTCAATCACTCTGTGGATCCTAATCTAACTAATAACCCCAGCGTTCAATGTAAAATTTAACTATGTACAATTTGTATATTCGTTTCTGTATGTTGTGTGTGCATTTTTTTTTTGTGTGTGTGTGTATGTGTGAGAAAAAAATGATATATTGAATTTCAAGTGAAACAAATAGTATCCACTTAATTAACATGTCCCAGTAATGAACGTGTCCAAAAATTACGAAAAGCGATAAGGTAGAAAATTAATTATTGA
>NC_136482.1:172199786-172234786 GCF_053919585.1 Euprymna scolopes
AAGGATGAAAAATAGACGCAATATTACAATGTTACTCCCAACGATTATTGGATATTCTAGCTTTAATGTTTTTAGCGACCAGGTATCGGGGTAAATTAATCTAGACACACGGACGCCATTTTGCATGCTGTGTTCTCTATGGAACACACACCATCGGCAAAGAAACGGTTGGTTTTCAATAAATACATATATATATTATTCTCACATCGTTTATCATAAACAGACATAAAAAGGTATGCGAAACATGAAAGGTATATTAATATGATGCACAACAGAAAAGGAGACACATAAGTATTATGGAGAGAAGGCACCAAAGTCCTGATACAACAAAAAACATATTATTGAGGTATATATATATATATATATATATATATATATATATATATATATATATATATATATATATATATATATATATATATGACGATTAAGCTACACTGAATATTCCGCGTTTCATCCACTCTAGGATTCTTCAGGCTTGTGCGCGAATTCTGTGATTGTTTATCGTTTTATATGCTCCTCTTCTATAGATTGGCTAACTAAAATCTCAATAGTAGAGGAGCATATAAAAACGATAAACAACCACAGAATTCGCGTATAAGCCTGAAGAGTCCTAGAGTGGATGAAACGCGGAATATTCAGTGTAGCTTAATCGCCATATATATTTTATAAATTACTAACTAGCTCTACCTACGTATTGAGCACTTTTGAAGTAAATACTTAAAGTTTACGCATAAATCTATACTTTCGTACATTAATTTTATGTGAGTAAATTAAGTAGTTATATATATATATATATATATATATATATATATATATATATATATATATATATATATATATAGGCTCCTTCAGTCTTAGACAGACTATGGAAACCCACAAAGGGGTGCTGCGCGTGTAATTTTGTGGCAGGAGGTGCGCAATCTCCAACCACACCTCTCCTGAGTCGCCATTGTTAAATACCAGTGGCAAGTGGAGTGTTTGTACAGGACAACTGGAAACAAATACCGAGATAAGCAGAGAGCACGCACAGCGCCTAGAATTCCCAAATGGTCACCCATTTCGTACTAACCAGGCTCAACGTTGCTTAACTTCGGTGATCTGACCAGAACCGGTGTGTCAACGCGATTATACTATCTCTCTCTCTCTCTCTCTCTCTCTCTCTCTCTCTCTATATATATATATATATATATATATATATATATATATATATATATATATATATATATATATATATATATATATATATAAGCAAACAGTTAATAAAACATGTTAAAAAACACTTTGAAAAAGAGTTAAAAACATATTTAATCTGAAAAGGAAACACTTGATAAGTGGATAGTCCTTAATCCGCGGAGTTTCGACGAAATACTTTCCTTCTCATCAGAGGGTAGGAATTAGCAAAATGCGGGATCGGATTTTGCATACAAAAGTATTTGATGAAACAACAAGTAAGTCAAAGATCTTACTTGATAACAAAAAAGTGAAGCAGAGGGAATATGGTGAAGAAAAAGGTGATTACACGTGAATGGATAGTCTGGTGAAAGATAAATAATCCAATGACGGTAAAATCCAAAAATATAACTTCAAGAAAGTTCATTGAATTTCCATTTGCACAAGTAAAATCCAAGGAAATCCCGTAATTGGAAGATGGTCCGAAATAATCCAAAGGCCGAAATCCATTGAATAATTCACAAATATGTATAAGGGAAAAAGGGAAAATTTCAATAATATTAATAAAAGAAAAATAAGATATGATTTTATCACTGCTGCCGAGACATAAATAGATAATTTTATAAATATTAATTCTGTAATATTTACAACATACTTTAGTTTTACCATCTTGGATCATTTTGGTAAATTTAATTGTAATTTTTATTTTATATACATATATATATACATATATATATATATATATATATATATATATATATATATATATATATATATATATATATATATGTATATATTGGTAACGAAAACTCCATCTAGTTACCTCACATCGATTTATCGCAAACCAACATTCACTGGACTGTATACACGCTGGGATTCATTCTGCCCTAACAAGTGCAAATATAATTTAATCTGGACATTAACACATCGTGCCCTAATGATCTGCTCGCCAGAAAAATTGGATGAGAAATTAAATACAATTACAGATGCTTTGTCCAATAATGGGTATCCTTTAGATGTAATTGAAACCACCATTAAGAGGAAAATAGCAGATTTTTTATGAACAAAACCCAATATGGTGGATAAATGTCCGGTTTATATTCGATTGCCGTGGTTGGGGAAAGTAAGTGAAAAAGTCACCAAACAAATTAGTTCAACTGTTGAAGGATGTTATTTTGCTTCAAATGTTCGTGTTGTGTATAATACAAAACAATTAATGGCTTCCAATAAAAAAAGATGTTCTACCCCCTCATCATATTAGTAATGTCATTTATTCATTTAAATGTGATTGCGGTGCCGACTACGTAGGTCGAACGTCTTTAAAATTGGAAAGTCGCATACAACAACATGTACCGAGCAAAATCAGGAATGGAACTTTCCTACCTACCGACGCTGTAAACAAGACATATGGATCCGCTATAACGGAACACTTTATTAAATACCTGGATTGTGCAACGAACTTCAGCATCGACTCTTTCTCTGTATTGAGTGGAGCTCACTCTGTATATCATCTAAAAGTCTTGGAGACTGTTCACGTTCGCCTTAGGAAGTATTCCCTTTGTAAGCAAAATGACTGCTTGTTGGGTTTGAACGTGATCAGCCTCTAAAATTCATCTCCATACGATTGCTCTTGCTCCAGTCTCTTTTTTAGATTTTATCATTAAGGAAAACGAATTACTACAAAAATAAATCCCTCGATTCCAATGTTGATGAGTGAGGGCGAAACATGTCAATTGACTCGTTTTTTTTTTTTTTTTTTTTTCTCCTCTATTCCCCTATTTTATTTTTAGTCACTATCCATTTTCCTTTTCTCCTCGTTTTTTTTTTAAATATAAAATGAATTCCGAAGGAATACGTCTTCCCTTCATGATTGCCTTAATATATATATATATATGATTAGTTTCCTGTTTTAAAGACGTTGGCGAATTAGAAAGTAAATACAACACGTGTGTAAAAATACGTTTAGAAAGTCATCCAATGCAAAGAATAAACATTTTAGAAGAATGTTTATCATGTTTATATTTATGTTTGAACAACAACAAACGGACTTGTCCCGCTAATAGTACCACCATGTAGCGTAAAGGAAAAAAAATCCTGATGAGGGCGAGTGCTTGCCGAAATATAGTGATAAACATTCTTTTAAATGTGTTTATTCTTTGCGTTGGATGGTTTTATAAACGTACGTTTACATACATGTTTCTATTTAATTTCTAATTCACCAACGTCTCTGAAACAGGAAACTAATCAAATATTCCGTTAAGCACATGCCAAGTGCATTCCCGGACTTTATAAAAAAAAAACAAAAAAACAAGCAAACATCTTTGAACAACAACAAACAAACTTGTCCGGCTAACAGTACCACCATGCGGTGCAAGAGAAAAAGTCTTGATAAGGGCGATTTTTCGCCAAAATATATTAATAAATATTCTTTTAAAGCGTTTATTCTTTGCGTTGAATGGCTTTGTAAACGCATTTTTACATACGTGTTTCTATTTAATATATATATATATATATATATATATATATATATATATATATATATATATATATATATAAGAAATGGGGAAGGGTGAAGACAATATGTCAAGTTTAAGAGCGTTTAAAGTAACATGTCAACGAAAGAAGTCGACGTAAAACGGGAGGGCGGATAAAGACAAGTTAGTAAATAGGGTTTGCAGTAAGTCATACACACAAATACTTATATTCATGCCATCAACCTAGCAGAGCAAATACATATATGTACGCACATATGGGTGTAAAGAAATAATAAAAAAACTGAAACGACCTCCTACACAGATAATTAGGCTGTTATCTCTTAAGCATAAATATATTTATATGTTTATCACAATGAATTTAATAATTTAAAATTTAAATTTTCAGTAATGAAAATTAAAGATCTATAAATAATAATAATAGTAATGATGATGATGATGATGATGACGATGATGATGATGATGATAAAATAATAATGAAAATGATAACAATAATAATAATAATAAAGATAATAATGGTAGTAATAATAATAATAATAATAATAAAATAATAATAATAATAATAATAATAATAATGAAGATGATAAAAAAGTAATGATAATACTAATAATAATTTAATAAATTATGATTCAAGGGAGATAACTTTGACATGATTCAGTATTGATCACTGTGGATAATTCCAAGCCAACAATATGATGACGTAAAATAAATTTATATAATATTAATAAATAATAAATTTGGTTTATTTGAACACACAATTTCATCATCTATCTATTCTTCAGAAGCGATTTAATCATATATACTAGTGTTGGGACGATTACTCAGTATCAGAATCAGGAATTGGAAAAATCGAAATCGGTATCAGAATCGGAAAAATTTGTGCTTATTTTCCGATGCCAAAAACGATTCTTTTAATTGTCTTTTGCGTTTTATTTTGTTTGAAGCAAAATCTTCCACTACTGGTAATAATGATAAAATTAGAAGTATTTATTGATTTTAAATAAAAATCTATTGATCCTCACCGACAAATGTATTTTTAGACTTGAGAAAATATCTGCATATTTAATACGGGAAAAAAATAAAAACTATATAATTCAATATTAAGAGATATATAAATATAAATGGTCAGAATCGGTAATTGTAGCTGAATCGGGAATTTAATAAGGAATCGATAATTGTATTGAAATCGGGAAAAGTATTAGAAACGTCCCATCACTAATATATACTTAGCAATCTTACACGTTTAGGATAAAAAATATAAATTCAGAAATCATCGGTAAATTACTGTTTTTAAGATCTTGATTTTCAGATTATTATATATTTGCTAGCAGGACCCGTGAAAATTTAATGGAATGAGAAATACAGTAATTATATATGGTTCTTGATACGAGATTTGTATTTATCATACAAAAATACATTAGAATAGCACTTTGTTATTGTTTTCGTTTTCGTGTAATAAAAAAGGAATCAATATTTTGCTTTGCATAGGATACTTCTTGCACCCGCTGGAAATCTATTCAACAAATATGTTTTAACAAGGTTGATATTTTTCTGGATAGCATGAAAACATTCGTTTTTGTACAAAAATGAATAATAACATGCAGCAAATGTAAGTTTAACATTTTCATGAAAATAGTGTCCATTATATTTTTAATATAAAACTGACACACATGAGATAAATTAATAAGTAATAATAAATACTCAGAAAGTAATATTGTGCTACATAGTTCAATACAAATAATAAAATCACATTGTAAGATACCATTTTTAATTTACTACTTCAGTTCAGCACTTTTTTGCAGATAATGTGTTTCTTCTTTTTTTCTGTTTGTTTTGAATTCGCTGACTTCTTTCTTTGGTGAAGAACTGCTGCATGTCAAAATTACGAGTGATTTCCTCATAACGATGATTATATTGTTATTATAATGATTCATCTATATATTAATACAATAGCGTGTGTGGTCTTTTGTGTGTCACGCTTATATTCAGGTCGTTAAATTGTTATGTTGTTATTTATTTGATTGTTAATTTTTATTTCTTGTCATAATTAATTTTATCAAAGATTTTCATAAGTTTTGGTTTCGGTTTCGACTATAGCTGATGTTACTTCATCTACATTTTTTTATAAATAATTTTATCAAGAATTCTTCATAAGTTTTGGTTCCGGTTTCGATTATGGCTGAAGGAAAACTCAAGTTTTTATATATATATATATATATATATATATATATATATATATATATATATATATATATATATATATATATATATATATATATAGACCTGTTTGTAATCTACTGAATTTTACTGGGTTCGTATAATTCACTAAATTTTCATATACCAATAAGTTTTAAGCCAAAGAGAGATGACTTAAAAAGTAAGCTACTAAATTATCATATTTCATAATTGAGCATTAATATACTGTATTAACAAAACAAAGACTTCAAAAAATGAATTGATAGCAACAGAAAGTGTATTTCATTATAAGTCACAATTGTTTCCATACCAGTCGGACAATTTCAAGCATTATGGCGTTTGAAAATTTTCACATAACCAGCATTTCTTCAGACTTCTATATATATAAAAGCGAAAATGTGTGTATGTATGTATGTATACCCTTTCTGTTGCTATCAATTCATTTTTTGAAGTCTTTGTTTTGTTAATACAGTATGTATATATATATATATATATATATATATATATATATATATATATATATATATATATTTTTTTTTTTTTTTTTTCATAAGTTTTTATTTTGGTTTCGATTCAAGCTAATGCACCCAAGTCATATGGATATATATTTTTTTATTTTTGAAATCGCAACATTATAACATAAAAATCGCTAGAACATTGACTCTATAATAATATATACGAAATCTGCAAGAATTAAAATATCATATTTAAGTATACTATACGACTGGGCTTTACCGGGCGTTCGTGCTAGCTTAGATAAATACTTTTGCAGTTTTAACAAGAAAGTTACAATAATATAAGAGCGTCTCCATTTACACTGAACATCTACTGAATTCTAAAATCAATATATTACATATGAATGAGTCCCCTGTGGAATTTCCATAGGTCCCGTTAGAATATTATTAATAAATAGTAAAGCAGAGATAAGGCTCACCTTCAATGCTGGATTGGTTGCTTTGTTTTATGGCATATCAATTTTTTTTCGGGTTAATTAATGCAGGATCCAGTGATTTTGGTAAAAGATTTTTATGCTTTAAGTTCTTTATATTTTCAAATATTTATCCAAGATGTTTGGTTTGCTTGCTTTGTGAAGGAAATTATTGTTTTTGGCTTTGCAGAACATAATTAAGTTTCGCAAAGGGAGAGGGAAAAAAACAATAGCATCGATGGTTGGTTCATTTTAGTTCAGGAAGCCAATATCTCCAGACAGCCTGATCTGGCAATTCCACTACTAATTTGAACATCTGATTATCTCCGGTTCAATTAATGTTAGTCGGAATCATTGTTGCGTTATGCAAGCTGCATATGGTTGTCATTTTGCTCGGGCCTCACTGGTATTTACCATCTATTGCCAAACTGCTGTTTGTTGTTCTTATAAATACTAAACCGTGAATTTGGTCAGCAATTGTCATACACGTCTAATGAGTCAGCAGTCATCAACTCATATACATTAAATCAATATCAACTTTCTATGGTGACAAAGAGTTTGGAGACCCCTTCACCTCCCCCCCCCCCAAAAAAAGTCAACTGACCATCTCTATTGAAGCATGAAATTAAACTCCACTGATTAAATCTATATGAAGTGTATCTGATATTAAACATTCTAAACTAATACGATGCATCTCTCATACATGCACACACACACACACACACACACACACACACACACACACACACACACACACACACACACATCACTGGTTTCCACTTAGCGTATATGCATAGCTTTTTGTAAAAGAATAGAGCACTCTAAGTAGCCGATAATGAACATATGTAGCCATTATAGATTTCCTTTCCTTTATGATGGAGGTTGATAACATAGAAGTAAGAGTTCTCTGAAAAGAAGTCACTGGGTTTCTAGTTGTGATTTAAAAATCCAGTCTGTCTGTCTGTCTGTCTGTCTGTCTGTCTCTCTCTCTCTCTCTCTCTCTCTCTATATATATATATATATATATATATATATATATATATATATATATCAAGTAGTAGTGTTCGTCTCTGTGTCTGAGTCTTTATGTACAACTCTCCTACAGCCCACACCATTAGATTGATCATAGCATGATGATGGTCCCTCACCTAGGGATGGTGCACACCATCTTCTATATTCTCTCTATATATAAAATAGTAGCGTTCGTATGTGTGTGTGTGTGTGTGTGTGTGTGTGTGTGTGTGTGTGTGTGTGTGTGTGTCTGTACAACTCTCCTACAGTTCGCACCACTGGACCGATCATGACTAAACCTGATATGATCATGGTCTCAGACCTAGGAATGGTGCACACTATTTTTAAAGGTCAAGGTCAAAGGTTAAGGTCATATTTAGTGCTACTCGTCATAAACTAGGGATGGTGTTCGTTACCATCCCGGGGGGAGGGGGTGCCCCCATGGCGCCGGCCAACTTCTTTGTGAATTTGAATCAGATCACCCTCCTTCACCCCCATCTCCTCATCCAATCAAACAAATGTTAACGATTGTGATTCTTTGTAATTGTTTCAATTTTTGTGTTTTAAAGTTTCTTATATATACTAAGAAAGTGTTTAAAATTTTTTTTAACTACCTACTGAAGTAAGTGAATCCAACTATGAACTTTAAAGGCAATAAATTATATCAAAGTAAACACTCACTTCAGTAGTTAAAATTTTTTTTAAACACTTTAAGAAATAGTTGCTCTTATAACATCCATTTACTGCAAGGGTGTCCGTGAAGTGGGTACCCAAGTGTACAGCAAGGTCCCGAACAAAGTGTGGGTGTCTTTGTTAGTATATATAAGAAACTTTAAAACACAGTGTATATTATAATAAATTAACAAAAGTTAAAGCAATTAATAAGTCTCCTCCCTCTAAAAATTAGAAAATGATGAAAAAGGAAAAAATGACAAGAAACATGAACAAGAAATATTAGCGATGAAAGGAACACTGAAATGATACAAATCTGAACAGTAAAAACAAAAATTAATTTTTTAAAACAATTAAAACTAGTTTCACCAAAACCCAAATGACTGAGAGAAAAAAAAAAGATCAACCTGTCCCAACTGAAACTAAACACTTCCAAGGCAAGATAAGAGAAACGTGACAAGACCACAACAGAAATATTGATGCTGGCCTTAACAGAGCAGAGAGGGAGAAAATAACAAAATACCCAGGACTTATGTACACAATGAAAAGAAACTTGAATTTTAAGAAGGTATCAATCATACCAGTCATTATAGGAGCAACCGGGCTAATGAAAACAAATTTCAAAAACTATCTGGCGAATATACCCGGTGAACCAAGTGCAAAAGAAATACAAACAATAGCACTTAAAGATCAAAGTGTAGTATCTGTTCTTCAGATGCTGCACTTCAATTTCTTGTTCTCTGTCAGTGGAGGAGAAATCCTTCACGACTGAGACAATTTTTATTTTTGTTCCTTTTCTCCACATTAAAAAACGACCCTGGTGTCTAACTCTGTCCCGTGGGGAGGCATTGTAAATAGGAACAATCGCACTTAAAGAGACGGTTAGAATCCTAAAAAGATCTTGCAGTTGGAGTAACTAAACTAATGGGAGAATGTTTGGTATCTGGTAGAATGCCCCATCCCCAGCAAAAACAAATAAGAAAATGAAAACAAGATAAATTGGATAAACACCGAAATAAACAACCACTCAAGACAGCCATGAGAACAAAATAGAAAACAAGAATGTGCTTGTCGATGAAAGAGTATGTGCATACTAGTTTTAAAAATCCATGGTCTTGCATAAAACGTTAAAAGTCACACAAAATCTGAGATGTGTACACGAAATAGACATACTAGAGTGGATGATCCCAGGAAGAAGTACATTAATGCAAAAATGACCCTAAATAACTGCAGACCAATAACATGTCTACCAACTATGTGGAAAACAACTTCCTTAATAACTCTAACCCTATACCCCAAGTAAGAGAAATAGATGCTGGAAGGTTAAAGAAGACACCTGATCTATTATACTGTCATATACATGCAAGTGAAATATGATGTTCAGAAAAGAATTACTAGAGATGCACTGATTAATCAGTAGGTAATCGACTTTATCAGGTCAAATTACCAATTAATTACTTTTCTCTTTCCTATTCAATTTAAACCATTTCATCAAAGCCAAGTGACTCATCAGATAGCTTTGACACATTAACACAGTAACTGCCAATTTAACTTAACCAAAATCCAAAATACAATTTCCAATTCTTACATGAATATAATTAAACAATTAGATAAGAAAAAACATTTACAAACATACTACAAAGTACAAATTCCAATTCTTACGTGAATAACTATAGTTTGAATGCTGCTTCCACTAGTACATGCTGTGGTGGTTACCTGTGCTCTGCACCTGCTGCTGCTTTACGTCTTCACTTGTTCTTGCTGCCTTTCTTCTCTGATCTCATAGTCTCATCGGTATTTAAAGTTGAATACTCTTAAGTTGTAACGTCAGAGTTTCTCCATTCTCAGAACCCTAACATCAACCTGTTCCTCGTAGGTTCATACATATTAACACCTGTACTAAAGAGACTCTCACTCTCCACAGATGAAGGTGGTGCGCTTAAATATTTTGAAGCCAGTGGTAAGGTTTCCGGTGTCTTTTTCTGCCACTGAAATGGATTATCACCTCTAGTGAGTAGTTGTAAAGCTACATAATGATCAAGTTCTTTTGTGCATTTATGAATAAAGGATTTACTCCTTTTGGGTTTAGATTGTGCTTCTTGTATTTCAGTTATACTTGCAGTTGCAGCTTCCAGGTTTAACTCAACCTCTATCTGCTCTAAATTTGGATTTGTTACTGTAGGCTTATTTGAAGCTAATTCATCAAACAAGCTTGAAACAGATGCAGTTTTATTTTCACTTTGATCTTGTTGACCCTCAGCAAAGATTGAAACAGTACATCCTGATTCTGCTTAATTATCATCAGTAGAAAATAGATGTAGAATTCAATTCTTAATGTGTTTTCCATGTTATTTTCTTTTTTAATTTAAATTTGAATCTTGCATCTAGGAAAGTACACACACATGTTTTTATCATTTCGATGGGATGAAAATATTATTTCCATTGATTCAATGAATTGTTTAAATATTGGTAAGAAGGATTCTACTAAAATCATATATATATATATATATATATATATATCAGACCTACTTAGCAACAAAATCACACCCCTTCACTGTTGAGGTCTCTAAAAGCCAGAAAACTTTCTAATCTAATAGTTTCTTCACTTGAACAGCTAGACTTTCTAATTCCTTTCCTGCTACCTGCTTCCCTGACTGTACTGATATGCAGAAGTTTAAATGTAATGTAAACCAACATCTTGTTAATCTCTCTTAGGCATGATCGCAAATTGTAGCCCCTTACGTTCAAGTGGCAATATGCCTTGTTAGAGAGTGAACATGAGTAAAACAAAAAAAAATATATAGTTAGATTGGACAACTTTTGACAAATAACCCCAGAGCTAAAATTGTTGGTATTATCATTATTATGGTTGAAGTTCTGTGACTTGCTTCTTTGGTGATTTCTTCAAATGAACTCAATAACTGGACAATATTTTAAACATTGGTAAGTTGTTAAGATAGGAATCTTATTATCAGCAACATACATTATAAGAGCTTTTCATTGTTCTAAATTCATTTTCAGCATATAGTGTTAAATTCCACCGTGTGGTCACGTCTTGAATGAGTTTATGTTTTTTCTAAATTAAGCTGATCCTGTATTTCAGTTAATTTGCTAATTAATTTACTAATGTGATTAAAATGAAAGACTATATTTTTGTTATTTGTAATGATTGTCTTCACAACCTGTTGGGAAAATAATGAATACTTTATTGAGAGTTGCAATGCATGTATGAAGCATGACAATGATTCTAAACCACATTCCCTGATAACAGTAACCATATTTGCTCTTGAATCTCGCAACACTAAAAAAACTTTGAAGATTTTATACTCATCCAGAACATTGTGCAAGTCTTCACTTATTATTGCACCTGTGTGTGCACCAGGGAATGGAACAACTCTAAGCACAGCTCTGCACGACGTTATTCAGCATGCAGAGGCCTTTGAAACCACACTCCGTGACCAATCACAGCTACAGGCCTCTTCCATAGTTCAATCTATTCGATATGCACCTGAGAGGCGCAATGCTCATCAATAGCAACACCCTAATCAGAACAATTCTCAACACCGTCATAATCAGGACCATCCTCAGAGTCCTAGGTAATCTTCGCAGTGGCCAAAGTCTTGTTGTGGTTGTGATAGTAATTCGCATGGCATTTTTGGTAAACCAGGCAGATATTTGCACTGTCCTGCTTGGGGGCAAACTTCTTCAAACTGTAACATGTTGACTCACTACTCGTCCGTTTGCAAAAAGTCGTTCAGCCTATGATGCCCGCAACGTGGTTGGCGATTCACTATCGGAAGGTAATGCACTTATTGCTCATGTACATTACAACAGTGACTCAGACATTTTTACCGCTTGTGACATCACCCAAGAAATTGAGGCAGAAATGCAGCCTCCCATCATGAATTGTAAACCAGTGACATTGAGTATTTTTTCCCAATAGTGGAGCGAACATTTGTTTGAGTGGTCCTCAGCACCTTAGCCTTATGGGTGTTGCAACCTCTCAATTGAATCCGTGCCGAAGATGAGTGAAAGCTGTTGGAGGTTCAATCCTTGTTTGTAAGGGTTGGATCCCAGTGAGGTTTGTTGTTGGGGGCCGATCAACCAAACAGGACTTGTATATCTGTGATAAAGTGAACAGGCTATACTTTAGTAAACAGGGTTGGATTGATGTGAACATTCTGTCCACTTGTTATCCTCATCCAATGCCTTTCATTGAACAAAGGCATGTCAACTCTGTTCGCCCAGTTCAAATCTATCTTCCAGAGAAACCTTCATGCCTACCATTCCCAGCTATCCCTGAGAATGTGCCGAAATTAGAACAATATCTGAAAGAACAGTTTGCTTCAAGTGCATTTAGCAATGAAGCTCCATTCCTTTTAATATATGGCCCAGCTGCTAAGATACATATCAAGCCAAATGCTGTTCCCTATGCACGACATTCTCTCATTCCTGTACCACGTCACTGGAAGGCAGCAGTTTGCGCTCTTGACAAGTTGGGTAATGTAACTTTGGATCATGTTGCTGGTGCTGCACAATCAGATCCCCAATATCAAGCCTTGTTGAAAGCTGTGCCACTCAGGTTTCCAGAGAAGTGCAATGATACTAAACCACTCCTTCGTGATTTCTGGGAAGTGCATAAAAGAATCTCTGTATTCAAGAGTATTGTTATGCTTGATAAACGCGTAGTGATCCCTCTTCCATTACAGGATATTGTTCTAGAAAATCTTCATTCAGCATATCAGGGGATCACTAGTATGAAATTCAGAGCAAATCAGTCTATTTACTGGCCTGGACTTGATGCCAGTATCCGTAATTACAGACTTTCTTGTCATGACTGCACTGAGAATGCCCCTTCACAACATTTAGAGCCACATTTCAGCAAATGTGTGCTGACTATTTCATGATAAACAACTATCACTACGTAGTTATTGTTGATCGTTTCAGTTCCTGGATTTGTATTTATGCCTTTCGTCCAAATGAGCTAACCAGTAAACACCTAAAAAACACATTTCGAGATCTCTTCATTGCATACGGAGTCGCTGAGGAACTCAGTAGTGACGGGGGACCTCAGTTTGTTGCTAAAGAGTTCCAGGATTTTCTAACTCAATGGGGCATAAAACACAGGTTGTCTTCAGTCAACTATCCTCAATCAAATGGCCATGCTGAGATAGCACTAAAGACCGCTAAAAGGATTATTCATGATTACTTGTCTCCTGATGGAAGTCTTAATAATGACAAAGCGGCACATGCAACCCTTCTGCACAGAAATACATCATTGCCCTGTATTCAACTTGGTCCGGTCCAGATTCTAATTCACCGTCAATTGAGAGACAGCATTCCTACACACCCAGAACATTACCAGTTGCACGCAGATTGGATTGTCAGTGCTGAACTGCGTGAAAAAGCATCCAATGATCAGCACCATTTAGTAGTGCAGGATAACAGCAATCAAAAAAGCTTTGTTCATTTCCAGTTGGTACAAATGTCGTTGTCCAGGATGCTGACAAGAAATGGTCCGAGGCCGGTACTATTGTCGAGGTTCTTCCATACAGACAATATCAGATTAAATTGCTCTCGTCGGGGAGAAGAATTACACTTCGGAACAGACGTTTCATTAAACCATGCACATTGTTGCCAACTGAATCACGTTCTCCTATTCCTTCTCCCTATGTACCATTAAGCCCTCCATTGAAAACTGAATATGGCGCTCATCAAAATTCTGTCACTCTACAGCAGCAGACTCCCTCTGTGGACAATCTGGTCGACAATTCAGTTACCATTAGTAGTAATGACATTGGATGTAGAAAATTTCCACGCGCACTAAAAAATCTTCTTCCTTTCAATCACCCGGGACTAAAAGAATAGCTCTGTAAGGAAGGAGATGAACAATATATGTGTCTTTTTGTTGTGAGGAGGGAGATGAATGATATGTACTTTATTTCCTTATTTGTACTTTTCTGTTATTGTTGTTTGTTCTTTTCTGTTTCAGCTCCCATAGCTGAGCAGCCTTTATGATCTTTGAAATTTTTTTTTTTTTGTTTACACGGTGGTCACCACTTATCAAGGCCCGGAAGTCACTCAGGGATAAGGGTTATTGCAAGTACAGTACGTTAGTGTGGAGATTTAATGAAGTGTTTACTTAAGAGGGCGGTTCATTAGGAATTTGTTAACGTTGGACTTAAAGACATCCAAGTTGTAGTCCGGTGGGAAGCAGGCAGACGGAACAGAGTTCCACAGGCGTGCAGTTCTAAGAAAGAAGCTTTGTTCATGGAATCTACGTTTTGATTTAGGCACAGATAAAGAGTGGGGGAAATTTTTCACAGTGGATTTAGCTAGATGGGTGTTTTTCGTAAAAGATTGGCGAGGGGCGACCAGAGATTGGAGTTCAGACGAGCACCTGCCATGGAAATAACGATAAAACAAGGATAGGTTCGCAACGTCTCTTCTGTGGGAGAGAGGCTGCAGGGTAGAGAAAAGGGCATCCCCCACTAAGCCACGAAGTCTATTTTGTACTTTGTCAAGAAATAAACTGGTTTCCATCAATCCGGCTCTCTGTCCACATTTCTTCAGTGACCTGTGGTCATTAATATCCCAATATTTATTCTATAGTAGTTTGGCGTTTCACTGGATGTACATAGTTGCTGCCACTTGTTCCGGCAATGTATGTCCTTGAACATTCATTTTGTTTCCTCTTTTTATCTGCAACTTTTGCTTCTTCTAGATGAACTTTTCTAAGATAGTTTGACATATTTGCTGTAAAAGCTTTTGCTGATTTTGCTATTTTCGCTTGATATGATGACGACATAATTTGCAGACAGCAGTATTATTATTCTTGCGATTGACATCAAAATACTCCCAACAGAAATTAGTTGCCATAATGGTTGATAATTGTTGTCGATATTTAATTAATTTTTTCCGTATTTAAATTACTTATTTTTGATATGTAATTAGTAATTTATCTCAATAATATATGCATTATCTAAGCCATAAATATAAAGATGTAATGATGGTAGCAAGAGTTCAAAAATGAGGAGCAAAAGTATGACTGGAAGTGAATGCTTTATTTTTGGTTTGCAATTCCTCAACGTGCGTATACAGTGTTTGTTGCTTTGGTGAATTTTCACTGGCAAGCAAAAATGGAATTAAGTTGTCTTCGTTTACAATATAATTAAATAAATCGGCATTAGAAAATCTGTTAATCGGGCAATTAATTGGTAATCGGCCGATTATCAAAGGCTGAGTTAGCGGTAATCAGCCAATTTGCTTATCGGTGCATTCCTACTCATTTACAATGGTTCTGGACAAGATCAAAGTGTAGTATCGGTTCTTCAGATGCTGCACTTCCATTTCTTGTTCTCTTTCGGTGGAGGATCGGTCCTTCACGACTGAGACAATTTTTTTTTATTTTTGTACCTTTTCTCCGCGTTAAAAAAACGACCCTGGTGTCTAACTCTGTCCCGTGGGGAGGCATAGTAAATAGGTACAATGGTTCTGCATTCATTTCCAATAGGTACTTACAGACATTACATTATCAAACATTGTTTCAATAAATGTCACTGTATTTACAGCCTGTCTCATCCAATCAATGCTAAATAAATTATTGGGATTCACACTCCAAAACTGCATATATCAAATTAAGAATAAAAAAGATTATCTGGTTTCATGAGTTCAAAATAAAAGGAGGTAAAGTTTCTCATTCAATTCTCAGTTTATGGTAAAAGAGAATATTCTAAGATTCATTCGCTGACTAATTTAATGTTTAGAATCAGAAAAAAACAAACTTAGTTTCATTTCTTGTGGTAAATGGTCGAAAAACAATACCAAGTCCAACAGATGCTGATTACTCGAATAGCAAATATATTGCATAGGAGAAACTGCATGGTAATGTAAAGAAAGATATTATAATCATAAAAAATATATTTGATTTTAAAAAAATACACAGATGTTACTATGTCACAATTATAGGGAACTTAAGGATAACAGATAGGCCTCACTTCAAAATTTGCATATTATAAAATGGGGGCATAGAAATTATAGTAGCATAAGATGAGTATAGAAGGAGATGAATTTTTTTTTAATTCAAAATTTCAATTTCTTACAGTAAACAAAATATATTCTACTATTCATTCACTTGGAATTACCATAGAACAATTTAGTGCAGGAGATGCGGAGAGAGAGAGAGAGGGTTAGAAAAATGAATTTCTTTCATTCTTACTGGTAAATGTTTGAAGAATAACACTGAAACTATCTCAAACAGTCGGCTGTTAATGACTTTTGCTTTCTATTATATTTAGAATAGTTTCAAAAGGTAGTGCATGAATTAGAGAGGGACATTAGAGAAAAATGATATTATGCTACGAACAATTTATTTAAAAAACTATTCTCTTTTTGTTTTCAGGACTCCAGGAAGCACCTCGTAACCCTGCTATCACACACACACACACACACACACACACACACACACACATATATATATATATATATATATATATATATATATATATATATAATTATTTACTATAATAATAATTAAATACCTACAGACACTAGTGTTTTATCCTTTCGAGAATTCTCAGTGCAGGGTGTCACAATTAACACCAGTCGACAG
Source organism: Euprymna scolopes (assembly GCF_053919585.1). Taxonomy (NCBI): domain Eukaryota; kingdom Metazoa; phylum Mollusca; class Cephalopoda; order Sepiida; family Sepiolidae; genus Euprymna; species Euprymna scolopes. The sequence continues at coordinate 172,216,870 of NC_136482.1, forward strand.
ATTCGAACCTGGTAACAGAAGCCATTTCTGGCTTCATTAGCAAAGACCTAATCAATTCGGTCACTGTTAACTGCGAGAAATACTGTTGAAATTTAAACATTTATTTTTAAAAGTATTTTTAAACATCTGTCAGAATGATCTAATCATTATATGATGATCTGCACATAAGAGCTAAGTTGACCGACGTTTTATTCCAACTGAAAGTGCTCAACAATAAGAAACGAGTTTCTTAAAGGGCTGACATAATTATTTACTATAATGATTATTAAATACCTACAGACACTAGTGTTTCATCCTTTTAGGAATCATCGATAGATATAAAAAAAAATTTTTTTTACATGGAAGTTACCACTTATCAAGACCTGGAGGCCACTCAGGGATAAGAGTTATTGCATGTACAGTAATCAATGGGACAATATCGTAGTAATTGTTATAATAATTATTAAATACTTACAGACACTAGTGTTTCATCCTTTCGGGAATCATCAGTGCAGGGTGTCACAATTAACACCGGTCAATAGATTTGAACTTGGCAATAGAAGCCATCTCTGGCTTCATTAGCAAAGACCTAATCAATTCGGTCACTGTAAATTGTGAGTAATATATGTATTATTATTATTTTTTTTATATCTACAGGCACTAATGTTTCATACTTTCTCAATCATCAGTGTAGGAAGTGACAATTCCTACTAGCCAGGAGATTCGAGCTCAGCCACAAAGTCACCTTTTAATCCATTTGCTAAGCCGTTACCTCTGGGCCACCAACAATTGTCATGAGAATTAAGAAAATTTAGGCATTTGGATAGAGCTTCTGCAATTCTACTAACGCTGCAGAACCAGTGTCAATTTCAGATTCTCCTCCCAAAGGAACCGCTAAAAGGTAAGTTAAGTAATTTTTATCTAATCTCACTTGTATATATCCATGACCTAATTTTAAATGTGATCTTGTATCAATTTGTCAGAATCTTGCGTGGATGATGTTCGATAATTCAGATCCTCGTTATTGAGAGATGACCATACATTGTAGGTAGAGTGAATCTTGATTAAAAAGGTGGAACGACTTTGATGCTGGGTGCAACCATAGATTAAAGGACAATAATGAAAGCGAAAAATGATGACGTAAAAAAAAGAAGTCTGCTATTTAATGCAAAAGAAAAACAACAATAACAAAAAACTTCAGTTCAAAAGTCGAGTGTTCGATTATTGTTCCTTTGATATGATCGATATAATCATGGTAAAGTAAAAAAAAAAATATCATGTTTTTCGTCCGTTTAATAGCACAAATGAACCACAATACTTGGCTTTTGCTTTAAAAATTTTAATTCAAGCAAGAAATTACTTTCTAATTAATTGTTTCAAAACTTCAAAATCGTTTTCAAATGTAAAAGGGCCAAAATGAAGCATGAAAACAAACGAAAACCAAAGATTTTTTTTCTGATTTCTAATGGTATAAGATGGTTTGAACCTGTTTATGGGATGACTATTCTAAATTTTAAAGAAATTAAAACGAAAATTTTTTTTTTTTAACTGTTGATAACTTTTAACCAATATCATTTAAGCTCACAATAATTAAAAATAAATTGTGGGGGGGGGGGGTGGAGTAAGGTAAAAGGCAAGTAATGGTTGATTTGTGCTTCTAAACTAAAACAAAATTAAAAAAAAAAAAACCCATGGTATCAAAAAACGCAATTATTGATATTTTCTCGAAAAATTTTTGTAAAAAACAAAAGGCCTGCAAGAGTTTAAACATCTCAGAGAAATGCTAAAATGGTGGTGAAATTTTGTGGAGATAAGCCAATAATTGATTTCAGGGAATAACCAGAAAATATTCAATATTGTCTATTAAGAACAAACACAATTTGTCCAATTTAGATAAAACACTGACAATGAGACCCACGTCTCATTTCCTCAATACATTTATAAAGTCTAAATATAAATATTAATTCTAATCTCAAATTAATTATAAATAAAATATTAATTCAAATTAATTATAAATAAAATATTAATTCAAATCTCAATTCCATAAGTTCTGGTAAGTCATTAAATTATATCACAATAATAATTAAAAATGCAATTCATCAAATATAATTAATTAAAAATAATTAAGATGAAAAAATCTGATGGATAAACATCTGAAGAAGTTGGTGGGGGCAGGGTATTTTATGGACACATAAATCGTAAAATTGCCTACCCATTAATGAAACAGCTGTAATGGAAAAAATCCAGGAAATAAACAAAAGTTATAAACAAAAGTTATAAAAAGAAAACGTGAGTTTTTGAATTTTCAACAAAATTTTACACACACACACACACACACACACACACACACACACACACACACACACACACATATATATATATATATATATATATATATATATATATATATATAAAGCTGAATGTCTGTGTGTGTATGTGTGTGTGTCTGGTCACGAATAGGCTCCTATATGGTTGACTATTTTAAAAAACTGATTACACATAGTGATAGAAGATGTATCGAGACACAGTAATGGGTATGTTTGATCTGGCAGAACAGTGGTTCATTAAAATTGTGGGGTCTGTGTTCGTGCCTGGTCCACAAAGTATGGAAATAAAAAATTTGAAAAAAAAACGTTTACAAGTGTTTTTGATATAGATGTACATAAGAATACTTTGATAAGTATGTTTTCACTTTAATAGGAATGGTATAATAAAATTGTGGGGTTTGCATTCGCACCTGGCCTCCATAGAATGGAAATAGGCACACACTTTAATGAAAACTTTTCATATCTATCTGCGTAAGTATATTTTGATAATTATGTTTCAGTTTGAAGAAATATGATATAATAAAATTATGGGGTGTTCGTTCGCGCCTGATCTCCATAGAATGGAAATATGTCACAAAGTTTAACAAGGTTTTTTTAATATAGATCCACAAAATATTGTGATAAGTGTTTCAGTGTGAACAGGTATGGTATAATAAATTATGAGGTTTATCTATTTTATTTTTACTTTCATCATATTTTGCTTTGGTTTTGATACCCCCGAATTCGGAGCTATCTCTTTACAACCCTTCCTTTTCATAACCTATCATACTTTCATAAATCAGAGTCCATTTTCTTTAGGCTACTTTTTAACCCAGTCAACGACGGGTACTTTTGCTAGTATATATATATATATATATATATATATATATATATATATATATATATATATATATATATATATATATATCCACAAAACCTCTGGCCTTGATGCAGGGGAAACTAAAACTTTCTGCTATGGTTTCAACTGCTTTGAAATAACAGCAAGAGGAAACTTGATTCCAAATATTTCTCATATGTTATATCTCCCCTCTTTTGGAAATAGCGTACGATTATGAATATCTCCAGTATCAAATAATCCTTATACACTGTGAAATTTACTTTATGTATGAAAACAAAAGAGGGGAGATATAACATATGAGAAATATTTGGAATCAAGTCTCCCCTTGCTGTTATTTCAGATCATTTGAAACCATAACAGCAAGTTTTAGTTTCCCTTCCATCAAGGAAAGAGGTTTTGTGAAAATATCAGATATTTTTGTAATTCATATACAAAACTAGGAAAACTATGATCGAAACATTTTCTGGCTGTAAAAAAATGTCAAAAATATGCTCAGGATGATGGATGATTCCCTTAATGTGCGACCTTAAGGGCAAATGTTTCATCGTCCATTACATAATTATGCTTATATCTTTGGTTCTATTAGACGAAACTACATGAAAATTTGCAGACTTTATGAAGATTATCATATTATTCTACGGTTAAAAGTTTATGACAATAGGTAAAAAAGAACCTATATTTTCAAACCAATAAAATATGCCCAAATTTGCCTACATTTGTATATATAGTGTCCTAGCAGGCCAGCTGCAGTTCTGCTGCTTCGGTTGTCTCCCCTGTGGCATTTTCAGGCCACTAATATAGTCTTGGAAGTTTTTTTTAAAACAGTTAAAACTATTAAAAAAATGTCCTCTGTTGGAAAATTATTTTGTCAGTAAGTCAATTAATTTCCTGCATTGTAAGAGAAAGAAAATTAAAACTGTAAGTTGAACTTGACAATCAAAATTTATTGTTCGAATGCACACTCCAAAAAGCAATTTACAAATCCCTTATTCTTTTTCTTTTTAAGCCGAGGATGAAGGTTCTCATTTTGGATTTCTCTCTTCTTACTATTAGATATCATTTGACTAGGGACAGACTTCTCTTTGGACTACTGCACTGCCCGGAAAAAAACAATCTTCATTATTTCAGCTGTTTTGTAAAATTTCCAATCGAATTTTTGAAAACTTTCCAATCGGATTATATGCATTGTCACGCTGGACTTATTTTGGAATACATTCTATCTAAAGAACCATTTTCCATTTTGGATCAACTCTAGGAGTTTCATTCAAGCTGAAATATTATGCGCAGTTTCTTTTTATATTAGTTTTTTACATATCCAATATTTTTTAATTTTTTTATTTGGCAATTTATAACTGCAATAAATTGCAGTTTCACTTAATGCCTTAATTAGCAAATTTAGCATTGCTACAAATATATTTTGCTGATTTCTTTATGTACTCTGATGAGAAGAATAATAAGAATAGTATTCTTTGAAACTCCGCAGAATAAGGACTTTGTAAATTCTTTTTTGGAGTATTCAGTCGAACAATAAATTTTGATTGTAAAGTTCAACTTACAGTTTTAATTTTCTTTCTCTTATAATAAGCTCTACTCTCTATTGTGTATTGAGCTTTTTTTAATTCGGTTGGGATTAAATTTTTATATATAAATACTGTTATTTATATTAGTTTGAAGTTTACCATTGCGTATATCAGGTAAACACTACATCCCTTTGTTTTCATTGATATATATATATATATATATATATATATATATATATATATATATATGTATATATATATGTATAATTATATGTATATATGTATATCTATATTTTTATAAAGTAATAGGGTTCGTGTGTTTCTGTCTGTGTGTACAGCTCTCCATCATCAACGAAATATAAAGGAGTTAAGAGGGTAGATCTCTCCTGGTAGAGAAACATTAGAACCCATTTTAGGATGTTTCTGTTATAGGAGACATAAGAATCTATGCCTAATTTCTTTATATACTAGTCTACAAACCACCCCCATATCGAATGACTTATGCTCATTTGCATATCACATTATATTAAATCTCTTTAACTAATTACCTCGACCTTATTACATATTGGAAATATTCTAATCATTTCAACTGTACTATTTACAAAATCTATTTAACATTTAATTATTTAATATATTTTCATTTAATTTTATATTCGATTTATTTCACTTTACGTATATTATCTGAAAGGTTTACTGTTTGTGCAATCGGAGATTTACGTCATTACATGTTGTCTGTAATAGATATTTTTCTTTTTATTGGATTTTTTTTCCACTTATTTTTATTATTAAATTTACCTTTTTAAAAAAAATAACAATATGAAAATGTTTATAATTTTAACTTCTGGTGCTTACGCATTAACACTTTTTTTTAACCTATTTTCAAAAATAAACAATAATTTTTATTTATTTTAAGCATAACTTTATTAATACTTTTTTTTTTTTATCTAAACTTGAAATTTCACAATATTTATTTAAATTCCCACGCCCCTCCTCACACTACGAATGCGGAATGCCTTTCCAAATAATAACGTATTCTTTCCGCACGCTACCAAACCTACAGACATATCTACGTTTGCTCTATCAACTGCTGGATTTTAAGTTAATACAACATTAAAAAATTGAAATTGATATTAAAAAAGGTTTGTGAACAATATTTCTTTCAAAATTATTTTTTATATCACTGTTCTGTTTATATTCCTATAAATTTATATTGTGAAAATTTACCACTTACCAATAATATAGACGAATTTAGGAAAACTCGTCTCCGGAAAACTCGTCCCGGGAAAACTCGTCTCCGGAAAACTCGTCTCGGGAAAACTCGTCCCCTTTCGCTAGGTAGGAAAACTGGTCCCTTATTGAATAAATATCGATCGTTCTTGAAGGAGATATTGCTTTTTAAAATAGACTATAGCCCCCCCCCCCTAATATTTTTAAAAAAATATTTTTATTTGTTTAATGTTTTTTTTTTTTTTTTTTTAATAAAATCGATTGCCCGTTTTCTACCTAACTGGCTAAGTTCTTAGTGGTTTCACTTATTTTAAAGCGTTTAATATGTTCATACAAAGTTAATTACAATTTTTTTGTTTCTTATTTTAACGATGTTTTTTGGAGTCATAAAAACAATAATAAAAAACAAAACCAAAAAATTAAAAACTGGGAGCGTTACTTTTTTGTTTTGGTTTTTTAATTATGATAGTTTTTTGTTGTTATGTTTTTGTTTTCTCTCATACCAAATGCACTCATGCGTTATTTAAAATTATAATTTTATCCATTATCAACATTTATTGTCGTCCTGTCAAATTTTGCAAAAATTAACTAATAAATTAAAAGCGAAATATTTTTTGGCGCGATAGATGCCATGTGCTTACAATCTCTCGTTAACTAATTTTTAATTTTTTAAATTTTTACTTCAAAATTCTAAAATCAATCATTCAGAGAAAAAGTAATCACTAGATAAATTTATTAATCAATTTTATTGAAAACTCCGCTATCGTTTATCAAGAATCTTTTTAATTTCATTTTTTGTTGGTTGTTTTTCGGAGGGAGATATAGTTTTAACCCCCCCCCTCTCTAAATTATATTTTAAAAAATATTGAAATTTGGGTTTGTATTACTGTACACATAGATTCGAAAAAGTAGTTAAAAAAACAAATATATAACAAATAAATGTTATCAAAGGCAAGATAAGTTGGGTTACCCGATAAGTTACTTTTCTACCAAACTGGATATAATTCTCGTGTTTTTATTCAATTTAACATGTTTATTCAGCTCGAAAAACATGCAGTGTTTACCGATGTATTGGAAAATTCAAAATGGCGGCCGACTCTCTCTTAAACACGGTAAGTTCGGGAAAAGGTGTTATAAATAATAAACTAGACAAAATACTGTTAGAAATTTGCTCAATATATGTTACCGTGACATAACTTGACATATATTCGGTGTTTTTTTAATAGTATTTTGTCTGGTTTATTATTTATAACACCTTTTCCCGAACTTACCGTGTTAAATAGAGAGTCGGCCGCCATTTTGAATTTTCCAATACATCGGTAAACACTGTATGCTTTTTGAGCTGAATAAACATGTTAAATTAAATAAAAACACGAAAATTATATCCAGTTTGGTAGAAAAGTAATTTATCTTACTTTTGATAACATTTATTTGTTATATATTTGTTTTTTTGACAACTTTTTCGAATCTATGTGTACAGTAATACAACCCGAACGAGAAATAATGTCCGGTAAATCACATCTTAGGGGTCTTGATAATCGCTAAAAAATAGAAAATTAAAGAAATTACTGAGGGAGATTTAGTTTTAAATAGAAAATAATAAATTTTAATATTTTTTTAAATATAATTTAGAGAGAGGGAGAGAGAGTGGGGGGGGGGGTTAAAACTATATCTCCCTCCGAAAAACAACCAACAAAAATTAAATTAAAAAGATTCTTGATAAACGATAGCGGAGTTTTCAATAAAATTGATTAATAAATTTATCTAGTGATTACTTTTTCTCTGAATGATTGATTTTAGAATTTTGAAGTAAAAATTTAAAAAATTAAAAATTAGTTAACGATAGATTGTAAGCACATGGCATCTATCGCGCCAAAAAAATATTTCGCTTTTAATTTATTAGTTAATTTTTGCAAAATTTGACAGGACGACAATAAATGTTGATAATGGATAAAAATATAATTTTAAATAACGCATGAGTGCATTTGGTATGAGAGAAAACAAAAACATAACAACAAAAAACTATCATAATTAAAAACCAAAACAAAAAAGTAACGAAAAATCGAATCGCTCCCTGTTTTTTAATTTTTTGGTTTTGTTTTTTATTATTGTTTTTATGACTCGAAAAAACATCGTTAAAATAAGAACAAAAAAAATTTGTAATCAACTTTGTATGAACATAATAAACGCTTTAATATAAGTGAAACCACTAAGAACTTAGCCAGTTAGGTAGAAAACGGACACTTAGAAAATCGATTTTATTAAAAAAAAAAAAAAAAAAAGAAAACATTAAACAAGTAAAAATATTTTAAAAAAATATTAGGGGGGGGCTATAGTCTATTTTAAAAAATAATATCTCCTTCAAGAATGATCATAAAATGTGTTTTCAATCGGTATTTATTCAATAAGGGACCAGTTTTCCTACCTAGCGAAAGGGGACGAGTTTTCCGGAGACGAGTTTTCCCGAGACGAGTTTTCCCGGGACGAGTTTTCCGGCCACCAATATAGACAGTTCAGTTCCTTCGGTATTTGTGGTACCGTTCTGAAATATTAACGTTACTATTTTGAAAGCCATGAAGGCAAAGATGTTTTGTAACTTATTTTGTGCTTCCAACTAACAATTAAAAAAAAAAAATTATATCGTGAAACTTCAATTTTAGCTAAAAAAATAATGTTTAAAATAAATAAAAATTGTTAACTCTTGAAAATAGTTTAAAATTTCAAATAGTTTTCATATTTTTTATTTAGATGATCTGCTTATTTACAAAATATCGTGAAACCTTAATTTAACCTAAAAAAATATTTAAAACATCATATTACAAGAATTACGCCCCCCCCCCAATATTTTTTTTACAAGGTTTCGGAATAATCGCCGACAACGAATCTGATATTCAAACACTTCGCAACTGAATACTTTCGTAGATATTATTATTTTCCCAGTACAAAAGTTGGATAAAATTTTACTTTAATGCCCATATTACAGCTTGGTTCTTACAGTGCATAATTATCAATTTCTTCTACTGCTAAAACAATTTTTTGGTGAGGAAAGCTTTATGTTTTGGGATTGTATTGAAAATGTAATGGAAATTTCAATTTCATTCCGTTTTAATCTTTTATATTTTACTTGCCAATATAATTGAAAGAATACAATTCAACTATCGTAATTTTATATAAATAAACAAAAACAAATATTTTAAAATAAAACTTTATTAAAAAAGAAATAATTTTATTTTTAAATGAAAAAATCAATTTAGTAAAATAATTGTATTAAACATCCCAACCTCCCCATGTTAAGTATGGCTTTCTAAATAAACACCCCCAGCCTTGTCAGCAAACCTGTAAACCTATAAAAGTTCACATTTCGAATGTGAACAGTGATTTTTCGATTTTGTTAGCGCTTGCCGCAATTGAAGACAATTAAAACGGAACTAACTTTATTTCCATTCTATTTTTTAAACAACCCCCAAAACATAACGCTCTCTTCCAGTTATAGCCAATTTTTTTTTTAATTAAATAAAACAGGTCAAAATAAACAGATAAGCGCATTTTCTTTTACATTTTTCTTACACCATTGTCATTTAACCAACTACAGGATACCGTTACTTTTGTGGGGTTGTTTTGAAAATGGCACGGAGATTATAATTTCGTTCCAATTTAATCTTTCTGGTCGAGCCTATTTCGAAAGCCTGTCTTATCATAGATTTGAACTACAAATAATTTATTACATTTTGATTATTACTATCTTAAGACTTAAAGCTTATATTTATTTCATTTTTCTATTTATATATTGAATTAGTTATTTCCAGTCTTATTTAAACGTAGTGCTTTCTTTAAACCGGATGAACCTTTTATAAAAATATGAGTTTAACGTAAAGAACACGAACAAGGTTTTATTCAACTGAATTTCTTCCAGTTTACTAACAAAATATATAAATTTAAAAGAGATATAAATAATAAAATAAAAAGGTTATGTAATTTAAAAGAAATACAGGTACTCACAAAAGCAGAATTTTTTTTACACATTTTTTTCTTTAAAACCATAACAATGAGACTAACAATTACCTAGATCTTAGTAATTATTTGTTTTAATAGAACTGTTTTAATTGTACTGTTTACATATATTAGTTAACCTAAGTTGGTATTACATTTATTTTACATTTACTTTTTTTTTTTTAATTATTACTTTTAGACTGTGACGTTTACACCCGGAAGTAATGAGTCACAAGTAGGTCGCTTTTATTCATTTTTGCTACAATATAATTGTTTATAATTGTACTATTCAGAAATATTATTTATAGTTCGTCCATTTCAGTTAGTATACATTTCCTTTACGCTTAATTTACAATCATTAATATCGTTAAACAATTCCGTTTAAAACCGAAATTATGCCACCCAAACGAAGTAGAAACGAAAGTGAGGAAGAAAGAATGGAAAGATTGGAAGCTAATAGACTAAGAGTTGCTGCAATTCGCTCCAATGAAAACAATTCAGATAGAGAAAGACGTCTAGAACTTAACAGGATACGTCAAAGAGAAAGGAGAGCAAGACTGTCAGATTTGGAAAGAGAAACCCAACGTGAAGCTGACAGAACTAGACATGCTGTAAGGCGGTTAAATTCATCACAAGATGAAATTCAAGAAAGGCAAAGATATGCACTGGAAAGAGAAGCAATATTACGATCGAATGAATTATATGAGGTAAGTAGACGTACACAAGGTGAGTTGAGAGTGGCTCAACGACATCAGAATGAATCGGAAACCCAACGAAGCTTTCGCCTATACCAAGGGCAACAACGAGAGGCTGCATGGAGAGAGAGTATGACTTTGCCCCAGCAATTGACAGAAAACGAGGCAGCTAGACAACGAATGACTGCTTTGAGACACCATGAAATAGAACACTGCAATAGAAAAGGATTGCTCTACAACAAAAATGACTCTCTCACTACAGCTGATATAGGAAAAATGGACAAAGTATGTCAACATTGCTCAGCTGTAAAATTTAAAGGAGAAACCCCTGGTTGTTGTTGTTCTTCTGGCAAAGTTGTGCTTGATAGCTTTCCACCACTGCCTCAGTTGCTTCAAGATTTGCTCTCCGGCAATGGTCCCCATCTCTAAAGATTTTCTGCAAAATCTACGCAGTTATAACAATTGTTTTGCAATGACATCATTTGGTCACAAAATTGCGGCAGTACATGGGTGGAATCCTTCTTTTAGAATTCGAGGCTAGGTTTGCCACCAGATTGGGAGTCTTTTACCACCTGAAGATGAAACAGCAAAGTTTATTCAAGTCTACTTCTTGGATAGTCTGGAAGAGGAACTACATAATCGGGGACGTGACAGTAGACTCAATAGAGACATTCTCCGAAGTCTGACTGAATTTTTACATGAGAACAACAGCTTCATTTGTCAGCTGAAAACAACAAAGGAGAGGATTGAAGAAGAACACTTGGTAGAACATAAAGTTGTCATAAGGGAAGACCGAAGGCCGCAAGAAGAGCATCCACGGCGATTCAATGCTCCAACAACAACGTATGAGATTGGAATATTAATGGAGAATGAACCAACAGCTAACCGGGATATTGTCTTGCGTTTTAGAAATGATACATTAAAACGGATCTCCGAACTACATCCCCTCTACGATACTTTAATGTACCCGTTAATGTACCCCTATGGTTCTCCATCTTACAACATCTACATGAAGGCATCCAATGGGCGAAAAGTTACCCAACAGAAATTTTATTCGTACCATTTAATGACTCGGCCTGGAAACTATTTTCTCTGGTACCGAAGACTATTTCAACAATGGCTGGTGGATGTGTACTGCAAGATTGAAACAGAACGTTTACAGTTCCTGAGGCGTGAGCAACAGACCCTGAGAGCTGACAATTATAGCAACTTGAGAGATTCAATTCTTAGGGAGGATGGGAATCCAGAACAGTTTGGTCAACGAGTTGTACTTCCGGCAACTTATACAGGAGGCCCTCGATACATGTTTGAGCGTCAAAGTGATGCCATGGCATATGTTCGGCGAATGGGCCGAGCCGACCTCTTCATCACGTTCACAACAAATCCAAAGTGGACAGAAATTACAGAAAATTGTCTTCAAGGGCAAGACCCTCAGGATCGTCCAGATATTGTTGCCAGGGTTTTCAGGCAGAAGCTAAAAAAGTTACTTGAATTTATTAAAAAGGGAGGATTTGGCAGGTTGAGGGCTTTCCTGTACAGTATTGAATATCAAAAAAGAGGACTGCCGCATGCACACATCCTCACCTGGCAGGCCCCAGAGGACAAACTTCTACCAGAAAAAATGGATCTCTGCATATCTGCAGAGATCCCTGATAAAGAGGAAGATCCTGATCTTCATGCTAAAGTGATGGCACATATGGTGCATGGACCTTGTGGACCATTTAATCCAAATTGTCCATGTATGATTGACAACAAATGTTCCAAAAAATACCCAAAAGAATTTCTTCAGTGTACCGAGCAAGGCCAAGACTCTTACCCCAAGTACAGGCGAAGAAAACCAGAAGATGGAGGCCAGACTGGTACAATAAGGATGAAGAGAAATGGTCGGTATGTTAATCAAGAAATAACAAACCAGTGGATTGTTCCGTACAACAAGGTCCTCCTTCAGCAGTTCAACGCTCACATTAACGTAGAAATTTGCAGCTCGATCCAAAGCATCAAATATGTCCTCAAATACGTGAATAAAGGATGTGATCAAGCAGTGTTTGAACTACAAAGAACTGATGGAGCAGCTAACCAACAAGGCCAAGTACAAAGTCACATTGTGGATGAGATCCAGCAGTTCCAGAATGCAAGGTATGTCGGCAGTTCAGAGGCGGCCTGGAGGATATTGGAACATCCCATCCATGAACATTTCCCCCCAATTGTACAACTTTCTGTTCATCTTGAAAATGGGCAGCGTGTCATGTTCTCAGCTGATACTGCTCTGGAACGAGCCCAAGGTCCACCAGTCCCTGAGTTTTACACTTGGAACAAATCGACAAAGAAATGGATGAGAAGAATGCATGGGGTACAAGTTGAAGGTACTGAAAATGTATGGAAGGCACCATGCATTGGGAGAATCTACACGATTAGTCCAAAAGCAGGGGAGTGTTATTTCTTACGCCTGTTGTTCAATGAGGTTGCTGGTCCAACTTCATTTCAAGATTTGCGAGCATACAATGGTCAGGTGTTTGAAACATACAGAGCAGCGTGCCTTGCTCGAGGCCTTCTAGAAAATGACCATCACTTGCATCAAGCAGTAGGAGAGGCAAGTGCCACTCAATCACCTTCAAATTTGCGAAGCCTATTTGTGATAATTTTAACAGCCTGTGAGCCAAGCAATCCTCTTGAGATCTGGATGGCTTTTCGTGATGTAATATCTGAAGACATTCTTCACAGATACAGACAAGAAGTTAACAATCCAGAAGCAGATTTTAATGAGGACATCTACAATAAAACTCTTTGTCTAATTGAAGAAAAAGTTCTCCTTATGTGCGGTCAACCATTGGCAAGCTATGGATTACCTGCACCAACGCAAGGGAGAGATGAAAGACTCGCGAGAGAGTATCAACGTGAAGTTACTTATAATCTTGAAGAACTTTCCCTACAAGCAGAAAATATGCAAGAAAAACTGACCGATTCTCAAAGAGAAGTTTACAATTCATTCATGGCAATGTTGGAAGCACAAGGTGAAATGAACAAAAACATGATGTTTCTTGATGCTCCAGGTGGTACGGGCAAGACTTTTGTAATCAATTTGATCCTTGCAAAGATTAGATCCATGAGAAAGATTGTGCTTGCAACAGCATCCAGTGGCATTGCTGCTACTCTACTACAAGGTGGCCGCACTCTTCACAGCACTTTCAAAGTACCCTTGGATACTCATCGAATGGATCAGCCAGTTTGCAAAATTACTGGTAACTCAGCCTTGGCAAATGTAATTAGAGACACCTCTGCAATCATTGTAGACGAAGCCCCAATGACGCACAAGAGTGCTTATGAAGCAATTGACCGAACACTGCAAGACATCACAGGAAACAAGAATCCTATGGGTGGCATTCCAACCTTATTTTGCGGTGATTTCCGTCAAATCCTCCCAGTGGTTAAAAATGGCACAAGGGCTAACATTGTCAATGCAAGTTTGAAACAATCCTATCTCTGGAGGCACGTTATAGTGAAGAAACTGACTATTAATATGAGAGCCTATATCTCTGATAACACAGCTGCAGCAGACTTCTCAAAATTGCTTCTCCAAATCGGTAATGGTCAGTTTCCTATCACTTCTTCACCTGACACAATTAAGATTCCAACTGCGCTTGGTAAATGTGTCGGTAATCAGAAGCAACTGAAAGACAAAGTGTACCCAGACCTGCAAAACAATGGAAAATCACCGGATTGGCTTGCTGAGAGGGCTATTATTTCGCCATTAAACAGCAATGTGAATCATTTGAACAATTCAATAATGGATGAATTTCCAGGAGACACAAAGCAATACAAGTCAGTTGATTCGGCTACTAATGAATATGAAGCTGTTCACTACCCTGTGGAGTTTTTAAACTCTTTGGAGATATCTGGAATGCCTCCACACATTTTAAATCTCAAAATTGGATCGCCAATCATGATTCTTCGATCCTTGGACCCGCCAAAAACAACAAACGGAACCAGATGTGTTATCACCAGATTGCACACCAATGTACTTGAGGCCACCATTTCCTGTGGTCCCTACAAAGGCGAAACCGTTCTACTGCCAAGGATCCCCTTAGTTCCATCGGACTCAGAACTTCCATTTAAATTCCGGAGACTCCAATTTCCTGTGAAGGTGTGTTTTGCAATGAGCATAAACAAAAGTCAAGGTCAGACATTTAACACCATTGGCGTAGACTTGACATCAGACTGCTTCAGTCACGGTATGTTCTACGTCTCCATCAGCCGGACAGGAAGTTCAGAAAAACTCTACATTCTGGCTCCAAATCAAAGCAGCAGAAATGTAGTTTACCCTGAGGCTCTTCAGTGAAAAGTTTGAGAAATGGATATGAGGAAAAACTGACATGATCTGATTGTGGTAAGTTTTTAGTATTGAATGTGCAAGATAAAATTTAAGCAAGAGTTGAAAATTACTTCAATGAAAAATTTACTATGTAACATCAAGTAACCTTCCTTTTTGATGAAAATGTTTTGTGAAGTTCCTAATTGAATTTCAGTCACTACAAGAGGTAGTTAAAATGTTAATCACCTTATGCAATCGTTGCTCTTACAACATCAACTTACTGGAAAGGTGCCCACAGATTTTGGTACCCGAGTGCGCAACAAAGCTCCGTGCGAAGCACGGGTATCTTTGCTAGTATATATATATATATATATATATATATATATATATACATATGACTACTAATTTAATCACATTAATTAATATACGAAGATATAATTTTATGGGTAAATTTTCACTATTTCAACAGTGCTCAATACATAGGTAGAGCTATGTAGTAAGTTATGAAAATATATGGCAATTAAGCTACACAGAATATTCTGCATTTCATTCTCGTGAGAATTCGACAGGCTTATGGGAAGTTTATATATATGCACATGCTATTGAATTTTGTAGTTAACCAATCAGCTTCCTAGTTGTCACTAAGCCTATTCTAATCAACCAATGCGCGGACACTTACAGGACAAGGCCACGGTTGATCTCCGGTTTACCCCTTCTCTTTGTGTGTTTGATGGGAAGGGTAGATATCCTTTTGTTGTAGTAAACTGACCTATTTTCAGCCTAGGTGTAGTTAGATAAGTTATTATGTGTTTTAGTCTATAATTCGGATATATATATATATATATATATATATATATATATATATATATATATATATATATATATATATATATATATATATATATATATATGTATATATATATATATATGTAAAAAATTAAAAATACTTGAAGCACTATATATAAAAACCCAGCACCCATCTATAAATAGCATTAATTTTTAAAGTAGCAATAATGTGCTGAAATGTTTAGCATAGCCAGTATACGACTGGTTTTACTAACATTGCCTTTTATAATCCTAATTTTAATAGAGTTTTTTATTACTCGTAAATGTATATCTTAACCGACTTTTCATTGAGTCTTTTTATCATTCGTAACTATATATTTCACTTCTATTTTTAATATGTTATCTCCACCTGATGATGATTCAAGAAAGAATCGAAAGCGCTCGTGTGAACCATGGAACATTTGTAAATAACTTCCATCTTGAAGTTAAACAAATCTTACGAAAGATCGAAAAAATGAAAAAAAGAATTATTAAGCAAGGTATCTCTGTTGTTTTTAATAATATATATATATATATATATATATATATATATATATATATATATATATATATATATATATATATATAAGAAATTTATTACTGTGAGTCCAGAATGAATTTACATATTGTTTCCGCTAGGAAGATATCCTTAAAAGATGAAGAAATATCCGACCAGCACTGATGAAATATATATATACTAGCAATCGGTGCCCGGCGTTGCCCAGGTGTTTTGAGGTTAATGCTGAGAAAAAAAAACGGTCAATTTTTTAAACTTTGACCCCTATTATGACTTCTTAACATTTATTGTTTAGGGATCAAGTAAAGGTAATAAGTTAGATCCATGTCCAAGGAATCTATATCTAAAATATCACGTGTTTAGACCCAAAATTGTAGGAGGAGTTTGGTTGAGTTCTCAAAGGTCAAATCGTTTGATAGCGAGGCCAAATTTCGCGAATTTGGCCTTTTTTTTAAAGCAGTTTGGCCTTCAAAATTTATGTTTGGCCTTTTTCTTCACCGATGAAATCTGGGGACGCAACGGAAATTTTCGGCTAAAAAATGTTGTTACTATGCACATCTATTTATTGAAATACAATTTGTGGCAAAATTTCAGGAAAAACTAATGGATGGTTCTCTCGCAATAGTCCGGACAATTCGCTAAATTATCTCGTCAAAACCTTAAATCTCGAATTTTTGTGCATTTTTTTTCGGGGGGGGGGGCTAATTTGGCATAATAGTGTCCATTTAATAGTATTATCTTGAAAAAATAAAAAAATAAGGAAAATTACCAAAAAAAAAACAAACAAGAACAACAAAAGTGTGCCGTATTTTTAAAAGTTTTATTGCGTTGTTTTTATTTGCTTTTTTTATTTCATCGGTGAAGAAAAAGGCCAAACAGAAATTTGAAGGCCAAACTGCTTTAAAAAAAGGCCAAATTCGCGAAATTTGGCCTCGCTATAAAAAAAAAAATGGGGAAATCCCCCTACTTGAACTTTCTGTTTAATTAATAATGACTCGCTTGTAGCGTTGATTTTTTTCTTTTTTCGCTATAAAAAAATAACTACTTGATGAAATTACGTGATTTTTTCTGTAGGAAAACTTTATCCCATGACGAGTACGTACAATATATATATATATTTTTAAATATTTCCATTTTTTAATGTCAATGGAAAACTGCACAAGTACCCAAACCCGAAATGTAAAGACCACGAGTGAAGGCGCTTTTTTTTTTTTTTTTTTGGTTTAGTTTCATAATGGCGGCCGTGATGTCGGAGGTTCGATTGTTAGATTGTAAGTTTCGTATTTTTTTAATTTGTAAATCGCAAGTTAGGAAAAAATTAAACCCTTCCAAGATGGACAATAAATCAAGCCATAATATTTTATGGTAAAGGTAAGAGCCTACGAACCATAGTTTTTTAGGAGATGTGATTATTGGATTAACCAATCAGAAATCGTCTGTGGCACACACATCTCTGTTTTTATAGATATACTAGCAATCGGTGCCCGGCGTTGCCCAGGTGTTTTGAGGTTAATGCTGAGAAAAAAAAACGGTCAATTTTTTTAAACTTTAAGTTAGATCCATGTCCAAGGAATCTATATCTATAATATCACGTGTTTAGACCCAAAATTGTAGGAGGAGTTTGGTAGAGTTCTCAAAGGTCAAATCGTTTGATAGCGAGGCCAAATTTCGCGATTTTGGCCTTTTTTTT
>NC_136482.1:172239786-172247286 GCF_053919585.1 Euprymna scolopes
CTCAACCAGTAACCAGAAGAGGTAGGCGAATGTGTGTATATATATATATATATATATATATATATATATATATATATATATATATATATATATATATATATATATATATTGGCAGCAAGTCATTATTCGAGCATGTCTGATTGAACATGAGAGAATTCTTTATTCCGATTTTTTGGGATATGTTTTCAATTCACCGAGTGATCTTTTTTATTTCAGCTGGCATGTTGTATATTATGGCGCCCAGTAGCTGCTGGTCGGCCATATTCTTCTCAACCGCTTTCAGTCGGTGCATCCGATCGTCATAATGAACGATTGTTCTGGTTGTCATTTTCTTTTTCTTTAGTGAAGCTTATATATATATATATATATATATATATATATATATATATATATATATATATATATATATATATATATATATATATATATTTCTGTAGAAATATATTTTCTTATTATATATCAATCCTTATATAAGAAGCTCAATGTAATTACAGAACAATATAGAGAATAAATGACAAAGTTATATTCCAAAATTCATGATGTTGACCATCTTATAATTTATTTCTTTAATTCAGTTGACTTATCAAGAATTGTATAAGTCAACTCAATTAAAGGAATTTTTTTTTTATTACATTTTCACCCCAAACAAGGCACATTGCCACTTTGGTGTAGGGGGCTACTATCAGGAGCAGCAACTACTGGGGCACTATGTTGGGATTTGGGCAGCAAGATGTCGGTTCACGTTGCACTTGAACTTCTGCATGTCAGTACAGTCAGGGAAGCAGGAACTTGGAATGGAATTCCAGAGTCTAGCGGTTCTGGGGAAGAAACTACTGGAGTAGAAAGATCTTTTACATCTAGGGATCTCTACTGTGTGGGGGTGGGATTTAGCTGCCTGTTGGGTTTATCAAGGGTGTCTACGTCGTGGGGGCACAAGTGTCTGCAGTTCGTCAGAGCATTCACCATTGGTCAACATGATGAATTTTGGAATATAACTTTTTGTCATTTATTAATTCCCTTCTCTCTCTCTCTCTCTCTCTCTCTCTCTCTCTCTCTCTATATATATATATATATATATATATATATATATATATATATATATATATCCACACATACTAGAATCTAGCATCATCACATTTACACACCTGTTCTTGTTGATCACCGAAGTAAAAGAATGTTGAGCTTGGTCAATACCTGATAGGTGACCATTTGGGAATACCAGGTGCTATATATATATATGATAACGTCAGCACCTCCCTGCAATAACTGCAAGTACCTGGCATCATCTCCCTTGACCGGAATATACATGTAACTGGGGACCGTTTGTGAATTTAATATTCCTTTGACACCTCCACCTTCGGATGAAGTCTGTTCAACCTGCCTAAGGTGAATGCTACTGGCACACACACTCACACATGCCAGGAGAGTAGCCATTCTAGACTTGGTAAAATTAGCAGCTTTACACTTTTGGTTTCATTTTCCTTCAATCGATGTTCTCAAAAATTCGAGGGTCTCTTTCCTAGAATCTAACACTTGATCTTTACATAAAATACACAGATATCCTAGTATTGCATTAAAATAAAGCAACATTATGATATTTTCGAGGATCCTAGAGATTAATCACGCTCAAACCTAAGAGACATTCCCTCTGCTTACAGAGAGAAAGTCTCTCCAACCGAATGTGAATAGTCTCCAAGATCTTTAGATGGAATGTTGAGTGAACACGACTCAGAATTGAAAAAAGTTTGTGCTGAAGTTCGCTGCACATGACAGAGTTTTAATGAGATGGTCAGTTATTGAAGACCTGTATGTGTTGGCAAGTACGTCCGTTGCTCAGTATGTCCCTTTTCTGATTTTGGTAGGTACGTGCTCTTGGACTCTCGCATCCAATCTCAACATTGTTCGACCCACGTAGTTGTCACCATAACTACACTTAACATTGTACATTACATTATTATTATGATGGGGGTGGGGTAGAACATCTTTTTGATAAGTTTTTGTAGAGAAATCGGTCAGCTGACTCCCCCCCATTATTTTTCTTTCCTATTCTTCCCCCACCAATTTGTAAAACGTGTTTTACGTATTTCACTTTTAATGATGAATAATAAAAGTCTACCCTTCATGATTGCAGGAATATATATATATATATATATATATATATATATATATATATATATATATATATATATATATATATAGGCTTTATAATCTGATGGAAATCGTGGTTTGATAAATTAACATGATTTGAGATATCCATGCAGAAAAGAGCCTGTCTGATTATCTGTTCAAAATCCACTCGAAAGAAACATAAAAAAAGGTTTTACTTGTGTTGTTGTGTAGTTATTCCCATTAACTGTTTGAATACAATACAGTTTTGTTCAAAATTTTTCTCATGGCGAATATTGGCAATATTTACAAGAGTATTATGAACATATATTTCATTCATGATATTATTAATATCAAAAACATGAGATATTTATTTTCGGATTTGATGTATTCCTTTCTTCATATATTATTAGTATATATACACTGATAAGATACGCGTTGCATAAGTGCAATCAGTTATTTGTTAAAAAAAAACTTAACATTTATTTTAAACTAGCCTGATGCTGGGCCTTGGAGGCGTTTGTTGAGCTAAAAAAATGTGCTAGTAGGCAGGTAGGCTTGAACTCGTACCGCGAAGGAGGAAACAACGTAGAAAAAAAAAAGCAACATCTTTGCTGTTGCGTTCATCGCCAAACCGGAAGTGACGAATGTTTAAATTAAGGCTAGTCAATTAAAAAGAGGGGATGACTTTCGAAAATATCGGCGAAAAAAGTGACCCCTCCCCGTGGAAAAGTGCCCAGCTGAGGGTAAAGAAAAATTAATGTTTTTGGCCAGTTTTTCGATATTTGGCGTCCGGAGGATCGAGCTTCAATACGATACCGATCTCGTGAAAATCCGTCGCCTCTGTCGAAAGTTTTAGACATACATACATACATACATACATACATACATACATACATACATACATACATACATACATTTAAACAGAAAAGTGAGATTTATATTATTTTAAATTATATGTTGTATTAAAATATCCTTTTGAATTCAATTCAGAGGTTGAGTTCATCCGACTTAGAATAATATCAAGCAAACACCTATTTTTTGTTTATATCTTACAGCTAATTGGATTCAGAAAAAAATTAAAATTAAAAGTAAAATTTAATTCTAATAAATCTGAATAATAAAATTTATAAATTCTGACAAAACAATGTTTTTTTTTTCTTAATGTATAAAAACAGTTCTTTTGTTCAAAGACAGTCTTTAGAAAGATCATTGAATTTGCAACCACTCGTGGATATTTCTGAAAACAGTAATAAATGCTGCATTCTAACACCCCCCCAATAAAAAAAAAACCCTCCAGAATTTGGACATTTATTCTGGTTCGATGTCTTGCATGAAACTAGAATCCGTGCATGTACAAATGAAGTGGACAGTCATCAATAAAAATGACATTACTGCAAAAGGATTGTTGAAGCTGAACCGAAGCCAATTAGTTTTATTCTTTTTGGTTCAATTTTACGTGATGCAATTCACAATGAGATTTTTTGCACATCAATCATCAAACTTTACAATGATATGTTAATTAATACGTTAATTAATTAATACGTTAATTAATGATAATAAAATGCCAAAATATTCTCCATCTTCGTCCAACTTCTGATTTAATGTCTTTCAATGTCCAATGACAGTTTTCTCTAAAACTATTCGTATGTATGTATGTATCTATGTATGTATGTATGTATGTATGTATGTATGTATGTATGTATGTATGCATGCTAACAGAAAAAAAGAAACCGAATTTGTCCAGGATTGAAGGAAGAATTTTGGCCTTTTACGCTTAAATCATGACTCCACTTTTAAGTCCGACAATTTTACATTTTAAAATATACAATTTTTAGGAGATCAAGGATGTACTCAGCATTGTTGAATGAATGTAAGTCTAAAAAAAAAAATTTAAATAATTTTGCATAGTTTCTAACTGCTATGAAAGACTCTCGGAAATACCTGGGAATTAGTGAGGGCCCCTGCATAATCCTGCTTCAAGCTCTGAACTCGAGATTAACATTTTTATTCTTATTTTTTTAAATTTCAATAATGTTAAAATTATGAATGAAATAACATCAAGTAAAAGTCAATAAAATGTCCAAACACAGGATCAACACAAGAGATTCCACATGCCAACCAGATAAAACAGATGTTTACAAAAAACAAACAAAAAAAAATCACTGAGTATTTTTTATTTTTTACAAATTTTCTTCAGTGTATTAATCAACTATAATAATAAGCCCCTTGTATCGGTTTGTAATATGAAGAAGTTCGTCTTTCGTAAGCGATAAGTGAAAACAGGAAAAAGGGTTATATAAATATGAAAGTCAACGAGTGGCAGTTATAAGACATTTTTCAACAATTGACAAAAAACGGTAAACTATATACACCTGCTAAATAACACCCCTAAACACCCTTAAAATTCAACACCCTTAAAATTTGACATCTTTAAAATTTAACACCCTTAAAATTTCTCCGAAATAAATAATAATGAAATCTTTTTTAAATTATTCTTTCCATTAACAAAATTTTTATAAAATTTCATAAAAAGTTGCTTTTCATTAAAAAAAAATCTTTAGTCTGCAAAAAATTACTTTTAAGAGAAAATTTGAAATCTCTCTCTCTCATATATATATATATATATATATATATATATATATATATATATATATATATATATATAATAGGACAACAAGAGTTATGAAATGAAGACACAAAACTAAAGAATTCCACAAGAGGAAACTTATCCGGATAATGCCAAGCTCAACAATAATTATTGGAGCTTATACAATAGGAAAACAAGAGTATGAAATGAAGACACACAACTATATATTGGTAGATATAGAATGGATCATTTATTGAATAATGGAACACAGGCAAAATTTGGGGGATAGACGGGGCTCTTTATGCCAGGACATTTTGAAGCCTAATGCTTCTCATTAGAAGAGTAGAGAAGGTGCTAGGTAGCATGGGGAAGATGCGTCATTAGGGACGAAAAGATTAAGAGGAATTATAGAATGTTGGGGGAGCTTTATTGAAGTGTTGTGTCTTCATTTCATACTCTTGTTGTCCTATTGTATAAGCTCCAATGATAATTGTTGAGTTTGGCATTATCCAGATAAGTCTTCTTTGAAGAATTGAACTCTCTCTCTTCCTCTTAAGCATTAAGCTATATATATATATATATATATATATATATATATATATATATATATATATATATATATATATATATATATATATATATATATACCCGTAATCAAAAGTTCAAGACCACTTGAAAATCTTTAATAAGAAGCTTTTTCGTTTAAATTTAAGGTTACCAATATTACAGCTTAAAAGTTTATGGGGGGAAAAAAAACAATGTAAATTTCTGAATTAAATGTTTGTGATTTAGCTTCTTTTTTTTTTAATAAACTTTTAGCAACGGTAACCTTAAGTGGGAGGAGTTTAAAATCTATCCTTAAAAAGAGATTTCCTCAACTGGTCTTCAACTTTCTGTATCAGGAGTATATATATATATATATATATATATATATATATATATATATATATATATATATATATATATATATACTAGCAAAAGTACCTGTCGTTGACTGGGTTCAAAAACAGCCTACAGAAAATGCACTGATTTATTAAAGTATGATAAGTTATGAAAAGGAAGGGTTGTAAAGAGATATCTTCGAATTCGGGGGTATAAAAACCAAAGCCAAATATGATGAAAGTAAAAATAAAATAGATAAACCCCATAATTTATTACACCATGCATGTTCACACTGAAACACTTATCACAATATTCTGTGGATCTATATTAAAAAACTTGTTAAACTTTGTGACATATTTCCATTCTATGGAGGTCAGGCGCGAACGAACACCCCATAATTTTATTATACCATATTTCTTCAAACTGAAACATAATTATCAAAATATACTTACGCAGATAGATATGAAAAGTCTTTATTAAAGTTTGTGCCTATTTCCATTCTATGGAAGCCAGGCAGGAAAGCAGACCCCACAATTTTTTTATACCATCCCCATTTAAGTTAAAACATACTTATCAAAGTATTCTTATGTACATCTATATCAAAAACACTTGTAAAGGTTTTTTTTAATTTTTAATTTTTTTATTTCCATACATTGTGGACCAGACGCAAACGCAGACCCCATAATTTTGATGAACCACCGTTCTGCCAGATCAAACATACCCATTCCTGTGTCTCGATACATCTTCTATCATTATATGTAATCAGTTTTTTCAAAATAGTCAACCATATAGAAGCCTATTCGTGACCACACACACACACACACACACACACACACACACACACACACACACACACACACACACACACACACACACACACACACACATTCAGCTTTATATTATAGATATACAAATTTTCAGTTAATAATCAATTATCATAGGAACTTTCCAAATATTTACCCTAATTTTGACATTTTTAAAACTCCATTTTACTTTTAATACATTCCCATAGTTATATTATTTTTTCCAGATCCCCCTACACCCCTTCTATTATCTCCGCTCTATATCAGATATTTTAATATTTCATTCCTAATGTACCTTTAGCTAGATGTCGCATTTCCGTTTACGTAACCTATCTCCTTCTCTCCTATTTTGATGAGAAGCATCAAGCTCTGAAATGCCTAGGTATAAAAAGAATTTTTAGCCCCCCCCCATCGGTATCTTTTTTTATTAAACGGGCAAATAAATTCATATGCACAAGTATATATATATATATATATATATATATATATATATATATATATATATATATATATATAAACAAAGTCCCAACCTTGACATTTAACCTTATCTTGAAAAATGGTGTGCTGGCGTGCACCATCCCTAGGTGGGAACCATCATCATGCCAGGTTTGGTCATGATCGGTCTACTGGTGTGGGCTGTAGGAGAGTTTACTCACAGGCACACACGAATGCTACTACTTTATATATATATATATATATATATATATATATATATATATATATATATATATATATATATATATATATATATATATATATATATAAAATAAAAGTTCTTGAAGTTATATATTTGGATTTTACCGTCACTGGATTATTTATCTTCCACCAGACTATCCATTCATGTGTAATCACCTTTTTTTTCACCATATTCCCTCTGCTTCACTTTTTTTTTGTTATCACGTAAGATCTTTGACTTACTTGTTGTTTCATCAAATACTTTTGCATGCAAAATCCGATTCCGCATTTTGCTAATTCCAACCCTCTGATGAGAAGGAAAGTATTTCTTCGAAACTCCGCGGATTAAGGACTATCCACTTATCTAGTGTTTCCTTTTCAGATTAAATGTGTTTTTAACTCATTACAAAGTGTTTTTTAAACATGTTTTATTTACTGTTTGCT
>NC_136482.1:172252286-172284786 GCF_053919585.1 Euprymna scolopes
ATTTTCTATGCTGCTGACCTGTCTATATCTGAAAGAACTGTTCCTTCTTACTGTGTGCGCCTAGCATCGAACAGAATTTTGGTGAACAAAGTTTCTTTCCCAAAGCTTTCCATCTATGGAACACATTATCATATGACTATTTTCCTGTAGATTACAACATATGCGAAATAAGATACATGTCTTATTAAATTTGACATATGGTGAATACAAGAGGAGAAGGGGGACTTTCAGTGAGAGGGTAAACTCTCCTCCATTTTCTTGTAAAGTTGAATAATGAGAAAAATATCGGGCAGGATTAAATATTAAAAATTTAAAAGATATGAATATTTTTTTCTTTAGCGAAATGTCAATCGATAAATGACAACAGTAAATAACAAAAGAGATTATTTTATGCAGTTTTTGTTCATTCATCTATCATGGTTAATTTAAAAAAGAAAACAAAACTTACTTTAAATCTATATATCTATAAAAGTGAAAGTGTCTGTCTGTCTGTGTACATTTCCCTGTACAATAACTCTGTCAATTTTCAGTCTACAGACTCGAAATTTGATATACGGAGTATGGAGATTTGGGAGAATCTTTGTAATCCGTTTTCGGCCAGAAATTTAGCTGTTAAGGGGTCAAAGTTCAACGATTTAACTTTTAACAACTCTACCAAACTCCTCCGCCAATTTTTGGTCTAAACACTTGAAATTTTAGATATAGGTTCCTTGGACATGGATCTAAGTTAATAACTTGACTTGAGCCCAAAACAATAAATGTTAAGGGATCATAATAGGGGTCAAAGTTTTAAAAAAATTAGATCTCTGCGGTCTCTACCAAATTACTCTGGTCTAAGCATTGGAAATTTTACATAAAGGGTATTCAAAGATAAGGAAAGCTTTTTAATCGATTTGGGTCGAAAATTTGAGCTACAAATATATTAATCTATGTATGTATGTTTGCATGTCTGCCTAAAACTTTCGACAGAGGCGGCGGATTTTCACAAGATCAGTATCATTTTGAAGTGTAACTCTTCAGACAACAAATACCGAAAGTTATGTATATGAAGTTTCATGACTGTAGACCAAAAACTGTAGAAGAAGTTTGACAGGCAAAATTTTTTAAACAAAAATATATATGGAAAGAGTTTTGTGTTTACTATAACCTTTTCACGCAAATATTACGCAAGTATAAATTATGTAGAATATCTGCATTGAAACATGATCCTCCCATAAGATGACCGAAAAAACTAATAGGGAATTGATTAAAATGAATGTTTTAAAGAATATGTAAATTAGCTTGATCTTTTGCTAGTGAGTGCAATTCCACGACTCATATATAACACAGTTGTAAGATCGATGTGTAGTATCTGTTCCGATGCTACACTTAAGGAAACCCTCTATACTGAGACAATTATTATTGTTGGTCCTTACCAGCGTGTCACTTTTGTCTTTTTTTTAGGGGGGGGCTGGTTTTCTCCCCACATTAAAAACGACCTTGTGTCACATTTTGCTTTCGTGGGGAAGCAAATAAATACTAATAAATAGAAAAAAATAGTTTTTAATATGAATATCAACACACACACACACACACACACACACACACACACACACACACACACACACACACACACACACACACACACACACACACATACCCCCCCCCCAACAACACAGGTTTATAAGAGTATAGATTGTCTTCTTTTTGTTTTATTGTCTTTTTTTGCTATATCGTCTTGCTTTTACACTTCACCAGCAAAAGAGAAGAGTTCGTTCTTAGTAGCAGCAACAGTATTCGTTTCAATTCAACTTATAAATTACGATTCGTCAAAAAGTGCATTCAAAATTACATTGACGACGACAATGCGACACATGTGCAAACGACGTTAGCTGCATGGTGCCCCAAAAAGATCACTCCTTTTATTGAGCTCTTTTGCTAAAAGCATATATTTTGCATAATCACGCTCGTTTGCCGACTGTCGCCTCCAAATTAAACAGTTGCAGGTTTACTCCTGCATGCAGCTACTGTTTCTTTGCAACAGGTACTAGTCATAGCCACTTATACCTCAGTCTTTCCGATAATATATGATTTCCATTGCCAGAGTGCTTAATAAACGAAGAGAAGAGCATATATAATCATTCACAAAGATTGTTTCGCTTTATAAGAGATCCTCAGCGAGGTTAGGCAACTGTTTTAGGTCAAGATTTAAACTCAAATGTAAAAAAAAAAAAAACAACTAATAAACATAACTTACCTCATGAATTTATTTCAACCCGAAAGGGCTTTATCAAATGAGAAAAGCTAGTCGAGGTTTAGCGTCCAATTGAAGAAATTCACAGACGTTTTATATTTATTAAAAAATGGGAGTGGAAGGAGAAAAGCAGGGGGAGAAAGAAGGGAGGGAGGATTTAGAGGTGTGTGTGTGAGAGAGAGAGAGAGAGAGAGAGAGAGAGAGCGTGAAGAAAAAGAGAAAACGGAGAGAAAGAGATAGAGAAAAAGAAAGCGAAACAGAAAACCTCAATCTGTCGTCACCATGAAAACCAAGTCAATATATTTAAATGTATCAAGACAGATTTAGCCATAAACTTAGAAGAACGGAAATAAATTTCTAATCTTTCAGTTCTATTCGATTTATGAGTCAATCCGTCTGAATTGACACTGACTTAGTTTTCATGACGATGACGGCGTAATATTTTCTGTTTTCCCTTACTTTTCTCCCTCTCTTTCTCGCTTTTTTTTTACCCCTCTCTTCATCTAAATTACCCCCCTTTCTTCTTTCTTCCCCCACTCTTCAGTTTTTACTAAATACAATTATTCTAATCTGCTAAACCCCAGGCTAGCTCTTCTCATTTGATAAGACCTTTTCGTGTTAACATAAATTAATTATGATATTGGACAAAGTTCTATCACTTGATATTTATAACAGAAATTGCTGTATCCTTAAAATTGCAATATCCTTTAAATTGCTGTATCCTTTAAATTGTTATATCCTTTAAATTGCTATATCCTTTAAATTGCTATATCCTTTAAATTGTTATATCCTTTAAATTGCTGTATCCTTTAAATTGTTATATCCTTTAAATTGCTATATCCTTTAAATTGTTATATCCTTTAAATTGCTGTATCCTTTAAATTGCTATATCCTTTAAATTGTTATATCCTTTAAATTGCTATATCCTTTAAATTGTTATATCCTTACAATTGCTATATCCTTCAAATTGCTATATCCTTTAAATTGTTATATCCTTACAATTGCTATATCCTTCAAATTGCCGTATCCTTTAAATTGCTGTATCCTTTAAATTGCCGTATCCTTTAAATTG
Organism: Euprymna scolopes; assembly: GCF_053919585.1. Classification (NCBI taxonomy): domain Eukaryota; kingdom Metazoa; phylum Mollusca; class Cephalopoda; order Sepiida; family Sepiolidae; genus Euprymna; species Euprymna scolopes. Next base: position 172,255,592 of record NC_136482.1, read on the forward strand.
TTATATCCTTTAAATTGCTGTATCCTTTAAATTGCTGTATCCTTTAAATTGTTGTATCCTTTAAATTGATATATCCTTTAAATTGCTATATCCTTCAAATTGCTATATCCTTTAAATTGATATATCTTTTAAATTGTTATATCCTTTAAATTGTTATATCCTTTAAATTGATATATCCTTAAAATTGTTATATCCTTTAAATTGCTGTACCCTTTAAATTGCTGTATCCTTTAAATTGCTGTATCCTTTAAATTGATATATCCTTTAAATTGCTGTATCCTTTAAATTGTTATATCCTTTAAATTGCTGTATCCTTTAAATTGCTATATCCTTCAAATTGCTGTATCCTCCAAATTGCTATATCCTTTAAATTGCTATATCCTTTAAATTGATATATCATTTAAATTGCTATATCCTTTAAATTGCTGTATCATTTAAATTGTTATATCCTTTAAATTGCTGTATCCTTTAAATTGCTATATCCTTTAAATTGCTATATCCTTTAAATTGATATATCCTTTAAATTGCTGTATCCTTTAAATTGATATATCCTTTAAATTGTTATATCCTTTAAATTGTTATATCCTTTAAATTGTTGTATCCTTTAAATTGCTGTATCCTTTAAATTGCTGTATCATTTAAATTGTTATATCCTTTAAATTGCTGTATCCTTTAAATTGATATATCCTTTAAATTGTTATATCCTTTAAATTGCTGTATCATTTAAATTGTTATATCCTTTAAATTGCTGTATCCTTTAAATTGATATATCCTTTAAATTGTTATATCCTTTAAATTGCTGTATCATTTAAATTGTTATATCCTTTAAATTGCTGTATCATTTAAATTGCTATATCCTTTAAATTGATATATCCTTTAAATTGTTATATCCTTTAAATTGTTATATCCTTTAAATTGTTATATCCTTTAAATTGCTATATTCTTTAAATTGCTATATCCTTTAAATTGCTATATCCTTTGAATTGTTATATCCTTTAAATTGCTATATCCTTTAAATTATTATATCCTTTAAGGATATAAACGTGTGTTTCTGCATTTTTATGTACAAAAATAAATCTTTTCCTAGTCTCAATAATGTTGATTTAGTGGGTGTCATTGGCCTAATGGATACAATCGCGTCCTATAGAATCAACTATGCTGAATTCAAATCCTATCAGATCTATTGTCATCATTTATTCACTAACTAGCAGGGGGGGGGGCGCTTGGCCTTGACGGGTCATAAAATATGCTTAAATATATTTTAATTCAAGTAGATTTCAGATTTATTATTACAGAGGCAATTCTGTATTATATATATATATATATATATATATATATATATATATATATATATATATATATATATATATATATATGGTATTGATTACAAAAGTTTAAAAAATTACTTGGTGCCATCAGTTAGAATCGAACCAAAACATTTAGCACTCCAGCTGCTATACCTACCATTTGAACTAACCCGGCAGATAGATTTAAAAAAAAAAAAAGATTTAAAATAAAACCACTTCTGATTATGATTGAATTTGCGCATGTGTAAAAATAATAGAAATATGTTGCAATAAACATTTTGCATTTCAACTTACTGACATGTTTCTGTACGCGTTATTCATCCCTCCAAACAAATATTTTACTTAATTTCAGTGTTATGCGACCAGTAGCTTAAGAGTTCATCGAGAAAATATTTACACTAGACACACACATACACACATGTACATAGATCTACTGTTGTATTTATATAGAAAATAATCTCCCTGGGCTATAGATAAAATAATATCTCTTGCGTGCAGTAACAAGTTTAATTATTAGATAATATTTAACAATTACAAGAAGCCTTTCCAACTACCGATATCCATGACAAATAACTCTCTACCTGAGAATTCTTCTTTCAAACGCCTCTGCTTAACATTCACAGGCAATATGAACTGAAACAAATACATTGAGCACATTGCGAAGGCTGCTGCAAGGAAGGTGGGATCCTTCTATCGTACGTACATATCCCCGACAAACCTGCTTAGCAGCAAAATCACACCTCTTCACTGTTGAGGTCTCTAAATGCCAGAATTCTTTCTACTCTAATAGCTTCTTCCCTCGAATAGCTAGACTTTGGAATTCCCTTCCTGCTACCTGCCTCTCAAACTGTACTGATATGTAGAAGTTCAAATGTAACATAAACCAACATCTTGTTAATCTTTCTTAGGCATGGTCCCAATTAGTATCCCTTCTGGGACCCTGCTTTCCTAGCTGTACTGACATGCAGAGGTGCAAGTGTAATGTGAACACTTCCCTTCATAATATCCCTGCAACTTCTGTTCCAGATAGTAGCCCCCTACTTCAAAGTGGCACTGTGCCTTGTTTGGGGTGAAAATGGGGGGGGGGGAGTAGAAACTGAAATTCAGAGAATCTTGTTTAATCGGTATCTAATGAATTAAATTCTATGCAAATCTGTTACATATTATCTTTTCTAAAACCCCTAAAATATTCTAAGAACCCTAAAATGTAGGAAATATTCCTATTTATTAATGCTTAATACCTATTAATAAAATTTCAGAAAAATCGGAGATATCTGAATTTTTTTACGAAGGGCTTTTATGCCCATTTACAGAACTAAATTATTTACAGAAATTAAGCTAAATATGTAACAGAGTATGGCGACTGCATGCAAAGGCGTAGCTATCTACGAAATGACGTCACCATAGGGAAAAAGAAAAAGAATATATAAAAAACGTTTGCAAAGACCGGAGTACATTCAAGAGGACAGAGGTCAGAGAGAAGGAGCACGATCACGTTTATTCGGGTAAGTACTCGGAAAGAATTTGTCATTGCTGCAAGAAAATAGAGTGGAGTTATTACTTGTCCTATGTTCCTTGCAATATATTCTGCTACAACGTGTTGGGTCCTAATTGTGTACATGTTAACGTGTGTATAAACGTGTATAACGTTACAAATATAGCCCAAATTTGAACCTCTTATGCCTAGTAACTGTGTTCTAAAATTTATTGGTGAATTAGTTTAAGAGTGAATTATGCACATGCAAATATATAAACATACCTAATTTTATATATATATATATATATATATATATATATATATATATATATATATATAGAGAGAGAGAGAGAGAGAGAGAGAGATAGAGAGAAATTTCGTTTCTGTTAAAAAGAATTGTTAGCCATTTTTTTTTTGCATCACTTCTATTCCTATAAAACTTGATTGACAATATTCATCCGAAATATTGTTTTTTTTTTTTTTCTAGTTCAAAATTGTCACATTTCAAGAAAGATAATCCTCCAAAGATTATCTCTCATCAAAATATTATGAAGAAAGGTGTCAACTCATCAAAAATATGGCATGAAAAGAAAATATTTGTATAGATAAGAAACAATTAAAAAACAAAGCCATACATTTTTGAGAGTTGGCACCATGATTTTAAATTTGGTTGTTTTATTTTGTGATATATCATTTTTTTTTAGGTTATTTACTGTTGAATTGAGTAATATTGGTTAAAAATGTTATGTTTCAAGTTATGTCTTCATATATTTATTTAAGCTGTTAAATTAATGCAGAAATTTTCAACTTGTATTTAAATATTTCAACAATATTTCTACTTTTTACTTCATTACAAAACGGTCAAAATTTCAGTTATGGTCTAACTTAAAAGTAATTCAATTTGGGGAAACCTAGGTCAAGATGCGCATGAGAAGCTATGTTGTGTGGCAGAGGAAGCTGGAAAGACTGGACTCCAGATCAACATTGGGAAGACAGAGGTCATGAGAGTAAATAACAGAAAGCAAGATCCAGTCCAACTACAAGAGAACATTAGAGAGGTTGACAAATTTATGTACCTGAGCAGTATTGTCAGCAGGGATGGAGGAATAGATGAGGACATCAAGCGCTGGATAAGCAAAGCCAGACACGTTTTCAGCATCTTAAGACCAATCTGGAGAACAACAGCCATCTCATTCCGGAATAAAATCCGAATTTTCAACACCAATGTGAAGTCGGTTCTACACTATGGCTCAGAAACCAACACCCACAAACTCCAGACATTCACCAACAGATGTCTCAGAAACATCCTAAACATCAGATGGCCAGAGACTCCATCTCCAATGAACAACTGTGGGACAAAACCATTCAAACCCCAATTGAGATGGAGATCAAAAAACGAAAATGGAACTGGATTGGCCACACCTTGCAAAAGCCTGCATCCAACATCACCAGGCAGGCCCTTGAATGAAACTCACAAGGCAAGCGTAAAATTGGTCGCCCGAGACAGACATGGAAAAAAGCATTGAGGCTGAGACCAGGGCTGCTGGAATGACATGGGCCAAAAGGAAGAAGACCAGCCAGAACCAAGTCCATTGGAGGACCGCTGTTACGGCCCTATTCTCCCCAAGGAATAAAGAAGCCTAAACTAAACTAGGTCAAGATTAAGATCATTGAAAATGTAGATATCACAGTTTGTGTATATATATATATATATATATATATATATATATATATATATATATATATAGATGAACGTCAAAAACGACATTATTTTTTGCACCAACCCAATAATAATTTACAATTGAGTAGGCTCATTTACAAGCATTCCAACAATTTAATGTAAATACATATTCATATGATCTTGTTAATAAACTTTTTTTTCTTTTTTTTTTACACAGGAATCACCACTTATCAAGGCCTGGAGGCCACTCGAAGATAAGGGTTAATGGGTATACATTAGTCAATGTAATTATAGTGTAGTAAACATAAGTAGTGGGAATTTTGTAAATTGGATTACTTAGGGGGACGGTTCATCAAGAACTTGTTTACGTTGGACTTGAAGACAATCAGGTTGTAGTCAGCTGGAAAGCAGACATCGGAAAAGAGTTCCACAGGCATGCAGTATAAGCTGCTTCTAGTAGCTCTCGCCTAGATGTGGCAACAGTACTCCATCCTTGGCCCTACCTAGCTTTTATATAGGTAGAGAATTGCATCAGCAGTGAGATATCTACTGGAGCGATAGAAGGACCCCATCATTTTTCCAGCGACCTTGGCAATGAATTTGATATATGTGTTCCATTTCAGATCGGGAGTAAAGGTCAAGCCCAGAAGCTTGTCAAAACATGAAGCCTCCCCAAGATGAGAGCCGTTTATTTCAATTGATGCCAGATGGGCATCAGAGCATTTATGATGTAACGATAGAAGCCTGTTTTAGATGCATTAAAAGTAACCAGCCACCTCTTTCCTCCATGCTCAAGATCAGAGGAAAGAATCAGAGAGAACTTGGTCATTTCCAGTCTTTGATGTGCTACCATAGATTGTAGTGTCGTCAGCATAAATGTCTATGAATGATTTAAGGATGTGATTTGTAAGATCATTAATAGATCAGGAAGAGAGTGGAGACCAAGATGAATCCCTAAGGGACTCCAGCATTAATACTGAGAGCTTCTGATTTCTGCTCATCAGCCACTACTTGTATGAACCTATCAGAAAGAAATGATTTAATAATTGAGAAGACATTTCCAGCTATACCATGGCTGGAGATCTTGTGAAGTAGACCTTTATGCCATACCTTATCAAAGACCTTTCATATGTCAAGAGCAATTGCTCTAGAAAGGGAGTCTCCGTCGAGAGATTCACTAATCCTATGCAATATAATTGTAAGCACGTCTGCTGTAGATCTAGCAGAAAGGAAACCATATTGCACGTCACTTAGGAGGTTATTTTTGCTGAGATGGTTGACTACTTCTCTATTTAACATAGATTCCAGCAACTTATTCATGACGCACAGGAGACTTATTGGTCTGTACCGAGAGGGAGATGAGCGACCACCTAAATTCTTAAATATAGGGCATACTGATGAGATTTTCCAAGGTGTTGGGAAGCATTTCTCCTTAAGACAATGCTTAAATAACTTTGTAAGTATGGGCGCTAGTTTTGGTTGAAGCTTTTTGAGCACTATAATTGGAATACCATCAGGGCCAGTTGCTTTACTGGAATCAAGATTTTTGATTAGCTTAGCAACATCAAGTACAGATATTTGTATGTCACATAACATGTTTTCAGATACATAAGGAAATACTGGGGATTGGCGGTCGCAAAGGGTAGAATTAGCTGCAAATATCTTGGCAAAGAGTTTGGCTTTGTTTGATGCTGACGAGATTATCTCAGGTCCATTGATAATAGTTGGGATAGAGCACACACTTCTGTTCATGATTCTGTTTGCTAATTGCCAAAATTGATGGGAACCAAGCCGCTGTTCAGCTACTTTGGACTTGACGGACTGAGCATACAACTCTCTTGCATTCTTTATTACTTTTTTACAGTGGTTGCTGGCGGTCTTGAAAGTGACTTTAGTCTCAGTACATCTATTATGTTGGAAGCAGTGGAAAAAGTGAGTTCTGTGTGCAAAGGCATCAGCACATTATGGAGAGAACCACGGCTGGCTTTTAGGTTTTTGCTGGAACTTTTTCGAGGGTAAGAAACGGTCTATACCTATAATTAACCATTTCATTAGGTCTGATACTATAGAGGACACATCCTTTTTAAACATGAAAAGTGGCAAGTGAGCATTAAATTATTCTTTAACTATCGAGACCTGTGGAAATTCAACGGGACTCATTCATATGTAATATATTGATGATGGCATTCTGTAGATGTTCAGTGTAAATAGAGATGCTCTGATATTATTGTAACTTTTTTGTTAAAACTGCAAAAGTATTTATCTAAGCTAGCACGAACGCCCGGCAAAGCCCGGTTGTAAAGTACGCTTAAATATGATATTTTAATTCTTGCAGATTTCGTATATATTATTATAGAGTAAATGTTCTATCGATTTTTATATATTATAAAGTTGCAATTTCATATATATATATATATATATATATATATATATATATATATATATATATCCATACGACTTGGGTGCATTAGCTTGAATCGAAACCGAAATAAAAACTTATGAAAAAAAATATATGCATATATATATAACTTATATAACGAGTTTCTTCAGCCATAATCGAAACTGAAACCAAAACTTATAAGGAATTCTTGATAAAATTATTTATAAAGAAAAATAGATTACTGGACTGCCATCAGTTATAATCGAAACCGAAACCAAAATTTATAAAGAATTCTTGATAAAATTATTTATAAAAAAAATAGATGACTTAATTGCCATCAGCTCATAACGAAACCGATACCAAAACTTATGAAGAATTCTTGGTAAGATTATTTATGACAAGAAATGGAAGTACATAACAATTAAACGACCCGGATGTAAGCGTGACAGACAAAATAACCCACATGCTATCGTATTAATATATAGATAAATCACTGGTTAGCAAAACATTTGTTATTTGCATTTTTTCAGTTGATTTCGGATGCGTTGAATCTAAAAGTCACATTGGTTTGGTCACAAGTCAAGGCTACATGTTGTTTTTTTACGATTTTTGTCCACATGTACGCATGTGTGGAGAATTTTAGATGAAGTTGGTGTGGGTAAAATGTCATGTTTTGATTGGACATGATTATTTTAATTATAAAATTATGGGTGATAATGTCGGAAATTGATCAGTTTGAATTATAAAATCTCAAAATCTTCCAAAAATTAATGCTTAGCATACACAAAGAAGTACTGGACTGTACAAGAGAAATTGGTGCCTTGCAAAGAAAAGAACGTCATCAACGACCCCTTTGTGGACAGAAACAGAATATTCTTCCCATCGCTACCCATCAAGCTCGCCTTAACCAAACAGTTCACCAATGCTCTGGACAAGGATGGTGATTGCTTTATTTACTTGTACCAGGCTTTTCTGGGATTGACCATGGAAAAGTTGAAAGCTGGCATCTTTAATGGTCCTTAGATCCGACAGCTCATCAGAGATCCTGAGTTCAAAAACTCAATGAACAAAGTGGAACTAGAAGACTGGAAGGTATTTGTTCTGGTAGCGAAGAACTTTCTTGTCGACAATAAGGCCAGAAACTACACAGAACTTGTTAACAACATGCTGACTGTCTTTAGAAACCTGGTCTACAACATGAGCGTCAAGATATTTTCACATATAGACCGGTTTCCGACGAACATGGGTTCAATGAGTGACGAGCAAGGGTAGAGATTCCATCAGGAGCTGAAAGAGATGGAGGCCAGTTATCAGGGTCGCTGAGAAGCAGTCATGATGGTTGACCACTGTTGGAATTTGAAGAGAGACCTTCCTACCATTGAGCATTTCAAATGTTTGAAGAAACGGAAGTTCAAGCCTTGAAGTTGAACAATGCAATTTACGTTTACTTACCTTTATTAAAAAAAGAAAAAAAAAACAGTGCTATGCCATAAAACAAACTATGTGCAAAGGCACTTTTCAGTTTTTTTTTTTTTAAAACCTAATTTTCTTATTCATGTACAAAAATATTTGGGAAATATTGTTTAGGTATTATGACAATATATTCAAACTATCTCACTATTAAAAAAAAAATGTAATAATCAGAGAGAATCTAATTGCAGAATACATTTGATAAAGTGACGTAGTTGACAGGGGACATAAAACTGTACGTGAGCGATTTGTGTGAAATAAAGTAACTTGCTTGGCGAGTGCAGACTGATTTCAGCAGTTCCTTAAACAAGTTATAAAAAGAATCATATTGCTTGCATTATGAAAGACAAACAAATAAATAAAATGGTAAAATATTGTCTAATGTAGAGGTTCCTTGGGACATAATTATTTTTGGAATGATTCTATGAAGATAAAATGGTTGGGAAACACTGATATAAACAACTGATCCAAAAGTTAATTCCTAACATTTTCAAAAGAACGCCATATCACTTATAGTTTTAATATATATATATATATATATATATATATATATATATATATATATATATATATATATATATATATATATATATATAGGCAGAAAAGCTTGGAGGAGGAATTTACTAATCAAGGAAAAGGCAAATTCTAAAACCAAATATATAGTTATTTATATCTTAATCCCAACCAAATGTAAAAGCTCAATACATTTTCACTGATTATAGTAGAGCTTACGATAAATAATAATAAGAACGGAGATGTAAAGTAGACATTTACAAAATGTTTTTATCATTTGGCGTAATACTCCGAAGCTGGTAGTTAGGTGCTCTTTAATTTGCGGAGTTTCAAAGAATGCTAACTCTTCTCATCAGAGGAACTGTTAGCAAAATAATCAGATAGTCACGCTAAAATGTTAGCACATCTATATATTTGCTGGTTACTCCATAGGATGAAACTAAAAGTTTTATGATTTGTAGTCACAAAACGTAAAAAAAAAATAATATAAATAAGGAAAACAGTTCATACGGACAGTTCATTCATATATATGTTTTGTTAGTATTTATCAAAGTGTACTTCCGGCTTGTTTCCAAAATGTGATATTCGTCCATATTTTTCTCTTTATCAGGATTAATTATGAGATTCTAAAAAGGGAAGTAATCCAAGACCACAAGTAAAAGTCATATTCAAGAAGGAAAATAAACGAATAACAAAGCAAAACTTTTTGCTGGAGTGAAAAATAAATAAAAATGCGAATATATTAATTAAAGTTTTGTTTTAAGCATATTAGCTTTGAGGGGGTTGAAATGATTTAATCAATACATAAATGAATGCAAAACAAAACCCCCCCCCAAAAAAAGGTCAAAGTTTAATCCGTGAAACGTGAACAAAGAAACCATTTTAGGTAAAGCCAGACTTTAATTATCGTATATTCGAACAAGCTGAAATATGTGTTTACATTGGGTTTCTCACATTTTTATCCCTTGCATCGCTCTTTCAATAGTAAAAAGTTAAACTTTGAATTGTAGTAAGAGTTAGTAAAAATTATTCGTTTTTAATCAGTGAAGTTTTATTAAAATAAAATAATTATAGCATTTACTATATTTTTTTTTCATTAGTTAAACATTTCAGACACAACAACAAAAATTGTAGACATCTATAATATAAATATCATCTGTCTGTTTAAATGTGTGTATGTATTTATGTATGTATGTCTCGCAAAAGTTTTCGACAGAGGCGACGGATTTTGACGAGATAGGTATCATTTTGAAGCTTGACCCTTCAGATGACAAATATCGAAAAATTGGCAAAACATTAATTCCTTCACCCTCAACTGGGCACTTTTCTACAGGGAGGGGTCGCTGTTTTCGCCGATATTTTCGAAAGCCATCGCCTGTTTTCGATTGTCTAGCCTTAATTTAAACATTCGTCACTTCCGGTTTGGCGATGGGCACAACAGTTAACGCGTCATCTTTTTTTTTTCACTTTCTTTTCCTTCTGCAAAGTACGGGTTCGAGCCTGCCTGCCTGCCTACTACCACGTTTTTTTTTTCTGTTTGCGCTCGCAATTTCCCCTTTTTTCCTTCTTTTTTTTTTTTTTTTTGCTCAACCAGCACCCTTACACACACCTTCACTTTCTTTTCCACCTACGCGTCACGGGTTCGAGCCTGCCTGCCTGCCTGTCTGCCTACTACAACCTTTTTTTTTTTTTTTTTTGCTCAACACACACCTCGAAACGCCCGGGCAACGCCAGCCTAGTTTATTATAACAGAGCTGGTCTGTATATGTTAGTTAATGCTTCTTTGCTATTAGAGTGAAATTCGAAAATCGAAATATTGACTTTCAAGTAAAACCAATATTATCTACTTAATGTCGCAGCGATAAACATGTCAAAAAATTACAAGGTAGAAAAGTAATTATTAATGAAATAGTTTTAAAAGACAATTAGCTAACATTGAACTTTGCTAAAAAAACGTCCAACACGTAACAATGGAGGTAATACTTTTCTGAAATCTTAGACCAATTTAGCAAAACTCAATATTTGCTAATTGTCTTCCAAAACTGTTTTCATTAATAATTAATTTCCTGCCTTCTCATTTTTTTTTTGTCATGTCGCAGTAATAAACATATCCAAAAAATTACTTCGTTTCACCTGAAATTAAGTATTTCGATTTTCGAATTGTGCTCTAATGACGTTAATGTTAATTTTTTTTTTATTATTATTGTACAATGAAGTTTTAATAATACGAAAGAATTTTCTGGATAAAACAAAAGAAAGATGCAGAGTTTAAAAGAGTGAACTATATATCTTAGTTTTGATTGATCCTAAAGCCAATATATAAATAAAAAACTGGTCACCCGCTATCCTATTCATATATAGATGACACTGTGTGTGGTGCCTTGAAATTGAAAAGTGGAAATATTGCTGAAAGCAAAGGAATAAAACTTTTGAATCGGGAAATGATAAAAAAGATGTTGGAGAAGAAGGATACACCATACTTAGAAATTGTGGAATTAGATAAAATTAAAGACGAAGGAAGTAATAGGAAAAGAATACAAGAGAAGACTACAGAAAAACAAAATGTCCGCAGTAAACGCATGAGCACTAGCTATGTTTCGATATGGGGTGGATATTATTCAATGGAAAGAAAGATATGGACAGAAAAACAAGGTAAACGATGATAATGAATTGAGTTCTTCACATAAAGATGTTGATTGGTTATTTGTGAAAAGAAAAGAGGGAGGACCAGGACTAATAGGTGTTGTGGCGAAAATTGTGGAAATGCAGGCTTACCTCTTAAACGGCCTCAGTGTGCGCTTTGCCGACGCAGCGTCATGATGCTGAAAAGGGTCCAAGATGGCGCCTGCGGCCTTATATAACAATGCAGTCTCGCAGAATCTCACGTGCCCTCATGCACATACGCAAATTTGGAGGACACTGTCTTTTATAAAAACAGGCCACTGGAGTAGATGGGAACAGACGTGAAAACGAGTCTACGGAAAGTATTGACGGACGGCGCTGCTGTAGTGAGCTGAGGTTTTGTGTACGCTCTTTTTTCTTTGCAACAACAGGTGTAGAACGATGTGTAAAAGAAGAAGAAAACAGTCTGAAAGTTTATGCCGCCAACTGTATGGAAAAGCTTATAAAGGGCGTGTCAAAAATTGAAAAATTGCAAGAGAGTGAACTAGTAAGAAGCAAGGACTTTAAGGCAATAAATGAACAAAAAATAAAAGACAAGTGGATTGAGAAGAAAATGTATGGACAGTTCAGTAGAGATCTATCAGAGGCAGTGGACAAGGGAAAAAAATCTGGCGATGGTTGTCAAAATGTGACTTGAAGGTTGGGAAAGAAGTCCTAATATATGCTGCACAGGAGCAAATACTCAGGAAAAATTATGTAAAGTATCACATTTATAAAACGACTGAAAAGGAAAGATGTAGGAAGAGGGCTGAATTGTTTAGAATACCGCGTAAATAACACCAAAAAAGGATTAGAAAAAATACATAATGGAGAACACTGAAAGAATAATTACCACAGCAAGAGACATGGAAGAAACAAACAAGATAGAAAAAGAAGAGACCAGGTATAAGACAAGGTAGGAAAAATGGGAAGAGAAACAGCTACACGTACGATTCATAAAGATTACAAAAGATGAGACTAACGAAAACACTTGGAAATGGCTACAAAAAGTAAACCTAAACAGGGAAACTGAATCTCTAATAACAGCTACACATGATAATGCGACTAGCAAGGATCAACAAGACACAAGAAAATAGCAAATGCAGACTCTGCGGACAAAGGGACAAAACAATAAATCACATCATAAGGGAATGCAGCAAACTAGCTCAAAAAGAATATAAAAATAGACACGATCAAATGGGGAATACAGTACACTGGCAATTATGCTGACGATTGAATGTTGAACACCCAGACAAATCGTACAAGCACAAACCAGCAGCAGTACTGAAAAATAAAAGTCACAAAATTCTATGGGACATGGATATACAAATGGATAAACTCATCCAAGCAAGAAAACCGGATATCATCATAGTTAACAAGAAGGAAAAGTCCTGCCAGATCGTAGATTTTGCGATTCCAGTAAACAACAGAGTAAAAATCAAAAAGATTGTGAAGCAGAGTAAATACACAGATTTGGCCAGAGAGCTCGGAGGAATCTGGAAAATTAAGAAAATCAAGATAACTCAACTAATAGTAGGCGTGCTAGAAGCAATACCAAAAGAATTTGAAAAATCAATGGGAGAGATTGGAATCAGAGGGATGGCTGAGAAAATACAAATGGATAACAATAATGAAAACTGCAGAAACATTAAGAAAACCCCTTGAATGCAGAGACTAACACACATGAACTACAGATTAAAAAATGGAAAATGTTAAAAAAAATGGAAAATGTTAAAAAAATTGGAAAATGTTAAAAAAATTGGAAAATGTTAAAAAAATGGAAAATGTTAAAAAAACATGAAAATGTTAAAAAAATGGAAAATGTTAAAAAAAAATGAAAAATGTTAAAAAAAATTGGAAAATGTTAAAAAAAATGGAAAATGTTAAAAAAAATGGAAAATGTTAAAAAAAAATGGAAAATGTTAAAAAAAAATTGGAAAATGTTAAAAAAAAAATGGAAGATGTTAAAAAAACATGAAAATGTTAAAAAAAATGGAAAATGTTAAAAAAAATTGGAAAATGTTAAAAAAAATGGAAAATGTTAAAAAAAAATGGAAAATATTAAAAACAAAATTGGAAAATGTTAAAAAAAAATTGGAAAATGTTGAAGATGTAAAGCAAAAAGGAACATAACATGGAATCATGAAAATTGTAAGTTGTGTGTGTGTGTGTGTGTGCGTGCATGTGTGTGTGTGTTTGTGTGTGCGTGCGTGTGTGTGTGTTTGTGTGCGTGTGTGCGTGTGTGTGCGTGCGTGTGTGTATGTGCGTGTGTGTGTGCGTGTGTGTGTGCGTGTGTGTGTGCGTGTGTGTGTGCGTGTGTGTGCGTGGTGCGTGTGTGTGCGTGTGTGTGTGCGTGTGTGTGTATGTGTGTGTGCGTGTGTGTGCGTGTGTGTGCGTATGTGTGCGTATGTGTGCGTGTGCGTGCGTGTGGGCATGTGTGTGCGCACCCGCGTGTGCGCGCACGTGTGTGTGCGTGTGCGTGTGTGCGTTCGCGCGCGCGCGTGTGTGCTATTATACACTTGCACCACACCAAATAAGTGAGGAGGGTTAAGAAGGATGGAAAGACCGAGGAGAGGAAGCACTAGCCAGACTTCCGCTGGTTGAGTGCAAAGAGGACTGGAACCTTGAGAAGGTTTATTGCCACCAAAATTTCAGTGAAGACCAATGGTCACTGCCATTGAGAAATCAATGGTAAACGGCTGTTGATGAACAAGCAGTTAGAGGTGAGAGGCGTAGGTAGTTTGTAGGTTCAATCCTTACTACAGGCAATACCAATAATAATAAAGAATAGCATAATCAACACTTTTATCAAGTCATAGCTAATGGTAAGAGAACAATCTATACCCGCTGTTGATTAAATAAAGAGTTCAATTTAAAAGTCTATATAAGTTTTTAGTGTTCAACAAAGATTTCAAAGTTAAAAAAAAAATGCATCAGAACAAGGTCTGAGATTACATTAGTCAAAACGATGTGAAATAACAGCTAAGACGACAATTGTAGTTTGAACAATCCAAATAATCAAAACCAAACTATACTGACTTATGAAATATTATGGAATTATGAAAGATGAAAAAAATCTGATTAAATGTTATATACATCTCATAATATGGCGATCAATGGAAAGACGTTGAAGTTATCAAAAAGTATAAGAATTTTAGAGAGGTAAATGTATACTTTGGAAACTCTTTACTGCTGATAACTGTCAGGAAGTGTAATGTCTGCAAAATCCATTTCCTGTAATTCTTTATAGATAGCAGTACTATCTTTAGTGAATCTTTCACCGAGATTTTATATATATATATATATATATATATATATATATATATATATATATATATATATATATATATATATATATATATATATTAGCAAATGTGCCCACCATTGCCTGGTATTAAACGTAACGTTAATTTTTTTTAATAAAATGGATTAAAAAAGGAAATTAAAAAAAAAAAAAACGGAAAGAAATTGAGACATGTGCAAGCGAGTATTATGTTTATTTTTCTAAACAGTTCACTTCTTGTAAGTAAAAATAAATTACTAGAGCTGAGATCGAAGCTAAAACCTAAAGGCTGCGCGTCAAATTCTATAACCATTAGACCGGCCTGACACAATGTGTAAAAAGTGTTTTCAAACTACTTACTCTTAACAAAAGTGGGGTGGGGGTAGGGGTAAATTTGTACATTAGGTCCACCTCCACAATTTTCTTTAGAATGACGACTTGTATAGGTTTTCGACTATACTGATTAAAAACATCTCATTCAAATTTTGTGGCGACAAGTACTTATAGAGATATAAAAACATGTATTATGTACTGTAATTCACTGATTGCCAAGTTTGTACGCACGAGCAATAAACAAATCTACTTCTCTGTTACCTACACTGCCACCTCTACCAATTTTTTTTTAAGCATTTGTGGGTAGGTATGCTGACAAGAAGGTTGTCTACTCCGAAAGCCGTTCTTTACATGAAGATGTTGGAAGTGTTTTTTTCCGAACGTCGTTCTTAAGATGATGAGATTGGTGGTGCCTATTCCAAACGCAGTTCTTAACATGACAATACTCAAAGAAGTGAAGTGAAAAAAGTCGTAATTGTTTTGTTTCGTTTTGTTTTATACATTAAAAAAGACGACATAAAACTTGAATTTAATTTAATACTATTGGTGGAAGAATTGAAAAGAAAAAGAAGAAGAAGACTTGAACAGCAAACAGTTCATATTCAGTGAGAATCCATAACTTCTCAAACTTCTATTTTTAATGTTTTTATTTTTCATTATTATTCCAATCGACCATTTTTCGTCATTTTATTAATTCATACTGATTTACACATTCCCTTAATTGCTATTTTAAATTCAAACTGTACTTGCATGTTATCGCTCCAAATCAGCTGAAATCGCCAGTGAAAGCCAGATTATTTCATTTTGGCCACGGCCGCCAGTGTCCACAATTGTTCAGGGACGGCAGTGGCCAACAACGAAATTTTCCTCTTTTTTCAGGGTGGGGAGAGGCAGCCTTCCACCGGGCAACGCCGGTTAATGGGTTCTGCTAGTACACACACACACGCACACACACGAACACGCACGCGCGTGCGTGTGTTCGTGTTCGTGTGTGCGTGTGTGTGTGTAGATATATACAAAGAATGAAAATTGAAAAGCATATTTCACAAACACACACATGCATATATGCTGTATGTGTATCATTCCTTTTAGTTTATAAGCTCAATGTTCGTTAAATATAACAATAGAGCATATACAAATGACTAGCAATATAGTTACATGCCAAGTTGCAAGATTATATTTATTTAGCATTCATTTCGTTTCATCATATCAAAACTTCTGTACATTTTACAGACCTGTTTCGTTGTGCAGAAACAATCATTATTAGTATTTCTATACTAACATACTAATCACGAAAGTTTATGAGGCTGTTATGTCGGAACATATTCTATAGAAGAATGAACATCGCATATTTAAGCAGCCATCTTTATTGAGGTAAAGCTCTTCAAACTCAATTTAGATATAGGTTAAATAATGTTTCCAGGTGGTTTTTTTTTTTAATCCATAAACGATTTTATTATATAATAATTTTATTCTATTTTAACCATTAATTATTGTCTATAGTATGTTAACTGGGGCTATATCTACAATAGCTTTATTTTAGGTTGTGGATACGAAACTAACTTTTTAAAACCGTATATCATTCTTTATATATTATTTTACATTAAAATTCAAAGCTGGTGTAACAAACTGAAAAAAATAATTGCAACTTCTTTCCCAAGTTTCGGATTTCGTAATCATGCCTTTACTTCCTTTTAAAGGTTATAAATGCTTTTTGTTGTGGTGAGTTAAGGGCAGAATAAATTGAAGAATCGACATAATAATTACATTAATGATTCTGCGCTAGGAAACAGATGCTGTCAAGAATTGTACATGTCAACGTACTTAAAGAAATAAACAGTAAGATGGTCAACATTATTTATTTGTATATGCTTTGTTATTACATCGAGCTTCATAAAAAGTTATTTATAAACGAAAGGTGAAATATAATTGAATAAACATATTTCCCATATATATATATTTATATAATTATAAAACTCAAATGACCTTGTAACGGGTGTTGTAACCCAACATCCGGTTTACGACTTCCGGTTGCGCATGCGTACATAAGCAAATTATCAACACGACAATAAAACTTATTGTTTTATGGTGTACGTTTTCAGCATCCCAGTTGTTTTTTTTTTCGCGTTTAAATTATCCAAATAAACAATTGTTAATACTTTCTGCATTTTTTTTTTTTTTTTTTTTTTATTACATTTTCACCCCAAACAAGGCAAATTGCCACTTTGGTGTAGGGGGCTACTATCAGGGGCAACAACTACTGGGGTACTATGTAGGGATTTGGGCAGCAAGGTGTCGGTTCACGTTACACTTGAACTTCTGCACGTCAGTACTGTTGGGGAAGCAGGGACCTGGAATGGAATTCCAGAGTCTTGCGGTTCTGGGGAAGAAACTATTGGAGTAAAAAGATCTTTTACATCTAGGGACCTCTACAGTGTGGGGGTGGGATCTAGTAGCCTGTCGGGTTTGTCGAGGGTGCTCGCGTCGTGGGGGCACAAGTGATTGCAGTTCATCAGAGCATTCACCACTAAAATACTTGTAGAACAGGCAGAGGGATGCAACATTTCGTCGATGGGACAGAGGCTGAAGCTTAGATGCCAGTTCAGAGCCTATCAGATTTGCGACTCTCTTTTGAACCTTGTCAAGGAGCGAGAGACTAGTAGCAGATGCACCAGCCCAGATGTGGCAGCAATACTCCATACATGGGCGAATGGTGGCCTTATAGAGGTACAGGATACTTTCGGGTGTTAGTAGTTTTCTAGCACGGTAGAGAGAGCCTACCTTTCTTGCAGCGGCCCTGGCAATGCCTTCAATGTAATTGTTCCAACTCATGTTTCCTGTGAACGTTAGGCCAAGGAGTTTGAAAGATGGACTCTCAGATAAAGGGTCGTTGGCCATTGCTATTGGTGGTAGAGAGGGTTTCTTGTAATTATTGAATGAAACTAGTTTAGTCTTGGCAGCATTGAACGCGACCAACCACTTTTGTCCCCATTCCACTACAGATTGGAGGTCTTCCTCTAGTGTTTCTGCCATTTCTTTAGAAATGTGTTCATTCGTCTTCCTGTCGTGTCTGCCATAGAGTGTAGTGTCATCAGCATATATACCCATCTCAGAGGCAATGTTGTCGGGGAGGTCATTTATGAATATCAGGAACAATAGAGGTCCAAGGATAGAACCCTGGGGCACTCCCGCATTTATATCATATTATTTAGATGTGCGACCGTCGAGGACTACCTGGATTTTTCTCTTATCTAAGAAGGATTTAATTATGTTAAGTATTCTACCAGTGATACCGTAAGATCTAATCTTCCTGAGGAGACCCTCATGCCATACCCTGTCAAAAGCCTTAGATATATCTAGAGCTACCGCTCTGCCTTCCCCCGCTTTGTCCAGTGATTGGTATATACGTTCAGAGATCACGGTGAGGATGTCTGCTGTGGAACGGGCTTGTCTAAATCCATATTGTTTGTCAGTCAGTAGTTTAGCATCTGTAAGATGATGGACTAGAGCATGGTTAATTATGGTCTCAAATATTTTGGCAAAAAGTGGGAGGAGGCTAATGGGGCGATAATTTGATGGGTCTGTCCTTTCGCCAGAATTCTTGAATACTGGTACAACAGAAGCAGTTTTCCAACAGCCCAGAAAGCAAGCTTCATTAAGACATTTGTTGTAGAGTTTGGAGAGAACTGGAGCTACTTCGGCTGAGCACTTTTTTAATAGCACAGCTGGGATAAGATCGGGTCCACATGCTTTTGAGGTGTCAAGGTTTTTTATGATAGCATGCACCTGAGCAGGGGTGGTTTTCAGATCGTCTAGTGTGGCGTCTGTCCGCATAGGAAAGTCAGGTAGGGGGTGGTTGGAAGGGTCCAGTGTGGAGTTTGAGGCAAACCGACTGGCAAGCATGTTAGCCTTGTCGGTTGCTGAGGAGACAACCTCGTGATTTTTTTTTACATCGTTCATTTCCGTATTACGTTTAAGTTATTTTAACGCAATTTTTTTTTAGAAATAAATCTGCTTTAACCCGTTTTGACAACCATAAGAGCATTTCACAACGGCGATTTACCCACCGCCTTCATTTTTTTTAAAATTTATTCTCCATTTTTAATACACCTTTCTTAAAATACATCATATATTTTCTTATACACTACCAACATAACTAAATAACCTGAACATGTTTTTTTTTAATTTGCGTTACAAATAAATAATTAACGCGACAATAAAACGTATTGTTTTACTGTGCACGTTTTCAGCGTCCCAAATTTTTTCGCGTTTAAATTAAGATATATCTAAATTTGAATTTAACTTGAAGTATTATAGTATCTGTTTAGTGCACATTTACCTGTAAGTATGGCAAACTACTTATAATTCAATGGCTGTAAGCTTTTTCTTACGAAAATAAACGATTATAAACAGAACGACTCATAGAAATCTATATTCTTTTTTTCATTTTAATATACTTTCATAGAAATGTTTCTGTTATGTCACACAAAACTATTTTCTTAACGTCACAAGTGTCACGCTCATACATTAATTCCATAGCTAATATAACACACATATATATATATATATATATATATATATATATATATATATATATATGTATATAGTTAAAATATAATTATCTGCTGATATGTTTCGTTGTCTACGACTCATCAGAGTGGCTGAATCTTGTGAGGTTCGAAATCAAGACCCCATGCTAAGAAGTGTAAACCTCTCCCACTAAGCTATATCACACGACCGCTGAATGTATCACGTTTTATGTAGATGTTATTTGTTTTGTTTGTGATACTTTTTGAACGAATTCAATTATTCATACGAAAGTGCATTTTTACCTAAATGCGAGTTGGGAATACTTTTCCCTTTTACCAATTTGACGACGAAATACATGTCAATGGATAATTATATTTTAACAATACATATACCGCTCCCCATTTGGGGGTACCAAACTGGTCACAGGGAAAATTATCCCCAAATCGCATTTAAGTAAAAATGCACTACGTATAAACAATGGAATTCATTCAAAAATATCGCAAAGCAAAAACAAATAACATATCTATATATCTATAAAAGTGAACGTGTCTGTCTGTCTGTCTGCGTGTCTGTGTGTCTGTCTGTCTGTGTACATTTCCCTACGCAATAACTCTGTCAATTTTTAGTCTATAGACTCGAAATTTGAAATACCGGGTACTGAGATTTATGTGACGGGTGTCAGCCAGAAATTTGGCTGTTAAGGGGTCAAATTTCAACGATTTGACCTTTAAGAACTCTACCAAACTCCTCCGACAATTTTGGGTCTAGACACTTGAAATTTTAGATATAGGTTCCTTGAACCTGGATCTAACTTAATAAAGTGATTTGATCCCGAAACTATAAATTTTAAGGGGTCATAATAGGGGCCAAAGTTTTAAAAAATTAACCATTTTTTTTGTTTTTTTTTTTGCTTTTTTTGCACAGCATACACCTCCAAACACCCGAGCAACGCCGGGCACCCCTGCTAGTATATCTATATATCTATAAAAGAGAACGTGTCTGTGTGTCTGTGTACATTTCCCTGCGCAATAATTCTGTCAATTTTTAGTCTACAGACGCGAAATTTGATATACAGGATATTGAGATTTGGGAAAATCGATGTGATCGGTTTTCGGCCAGAAAGTTGGCTGTTAAGGGGTCAAAGTTCAACGATTTGAACTTTGAGAACTCTACCAAACTCCTCCCGCAATTTTTGGTCTAAACACTTGAAATTTTAGATATAGATTCTTTGGATGTGGATGTAACTTAATAACTGGATTTGGGCCCAAAACAATAAATATTAAGGGGCCATAAAAGGGGTCAAAGTTTAAAAAATTGACCGTTTTTTTCTTTTTTTTTTTTGCTCAGCATACACTTCCAAACATCCGGGCAACGCCGCGTACCCATGCTAGTATATATATATATATATATATATATATATATATATATATATATATATATATATATATATATATATATATATGTAGGACAACAATAGTATGAAATGAAGTCACAAAACTATATATTGGTAGATATAGAATGTATCATTTATTGAATAATGGAATACAAGTAAAATTTGGAGGATAGAAGGGATTCTTTATGCCAGGGCATTTCGAAGCCTAATGCTTCTCATCAGGAGAGTAGAGAAGGTGCTAGGTAGCATGGAGGAGATGCGGCGTCTAGCATAGGGTTCATTAGGGGCGAAAAAGATTAAGAGGAATTATAGAATGTTGAGTGAAGCTTTATTGAATTCTAAATAAATAAATAAATTTCTATTGCATAAGTTCCAATAATAATTGTTGAGCTTGGCATTATCCAGATAAGTCTCCTCTTGTGGATTTTAACTCTCTCTTTTCCTCTTACGCATTAAGCTATATATATATATATATATATATATATATATATATATATATATATATATATATATATATATGTATATATATATATATATATATATATGTATTAATTATTTTATGGAAATCGCCTCAGAGAAGGTATAAAGCAACTTGATGTAAGGAACAACAAATAAATAAACCAATGATAATTAGGGCTATGACAACAGAATATTCTTTTAATTGTTTTGACACTCGAGTATATATCCGACTCAGTTAATCAACCAAGAACCACATCACTCTATATAAAAGCATATAAGGCATCAACGGATACACACTCGAAAGTCAAAACAATGAAAAGAATATGCTGTTGTCCTAGCCCTAATGATAACTGTTGGCAGAAGTGTTCTTTTTGTCAGGAACATCATTTGTGGAATGTGAGAACTAAAGGACAAAATAAGGAAAGCAAGAGTTACAGGGCTGCTGAAAGTAAACACAAGAAACTTTCTATTCTCCTTTTTTTTTTTTTTTTCCAAATCCAATATTTACAAGTTTTGGAGTTGGAAAAATGAACAATAATAGGAATAAAAATTTAGTCACAGGAATGTAGCTTAATATTGTTTATTTCGATATGCTCTGCTGTAAAATGTCAGCTATCATCGAGCTTTTGCCTTAGAAAGGTTGGTCTATAAAAACGTATATGCTCATACATTATATATATAGAGAGAGAGGTAGAGAGAGAGAGAGAGAGAAAGAGAGAAAGAGAGAGAGAGAGGGGGGGGGAGAGAGAGAGGGGGGAGAGACAGACAGACAGACAGACAGACAGACAGACAGACATGAGAGAAAGTGATACCATTTCTTTTATAGATTCTGATAAAAATTAAAGGCTCTGTCATTCAGTTTCATATTTTCTCTTTACCTGCTTTAACCATTCTAAATAATCGTTATAAACACCAGACCTTTAATGTCAGTCTCATCTCACATATTTTATCATTTCAAAGCTTACAGCAGATATAACAATGCACATTTTGAGACTGCCACCCACATACATTCGCTGAGACTCTTTTGCACAAACTCCGAATCATAATTTTAGAATCTTGAGTGGGTGTTTAGTTTCATGAACTTCTCCATGTATCGCTAATATCAACATGCTTTTGTTGTTGTTGTTGTATAAGTCATTACCATGTAGAGGAAAAAAAAGAAGAAAGTAAAATACAAAATTATTTTGTTGAATTAAAATAAAGGAAAATCAAACACAAAACTCAGTCATGTTAATAGATAATATGACCAATGACTTTTCTTCTTTTTTTTTTGTTCACTGAAGAATAAGGAGGTAATGAAAATGTGGAAAATCATAAAATCAAACTAAACAACAAAGCTAGAGAAATAACCCATTTCACAGACATATATATATATATATATATATATATATATATATATATATATATATATATATATATATATATATATGTATATATATATAAGTTATAAAATATATATGGCGATTAAGCTACACTGAATATTCCGCGTTTCATCCACTCTAGGATTCCTCAGGCTTATGCAAGAATTTTGTGGTCGTCTCGTGTTTTTATATATACACACCTTCTTTTGAGTTTTTGTTTAGCCAGTCAGCTTTCTAGTATCCACCGCGTCCTTCCTAATCATCCAATGAGCAACCAAATCTATATTTCACTCTATTTCTTTTCTATCTCTAACCCATATTAATTTTCTTATAAATTTTAAATCCAGACCTTTTATTTCAATTTTTTTCAGATACATCTGCCTTACTTTTAATGCTAGGTTTATTTATGGTGTCTTTTAAATTTAATAAAAACCCTTCAAAATTTGCTGACGAGGAGACCTTGCTTATAAAAAAAACTATATGTAATTATTGTACGTAACTTGATGTCTACCACAATAAAAAGCATTGTTTTCCGAAACGATCGTACAGATAATTGATTTTGTTGTTGTTCCTTCTTATGAAACGGATTTTTAATTTAATTATAATTTGATTTTCAAATTTTAAATTATCAATCACATTACTTAATATTGAATTAGCTCTAGGATATTTACCTATCGAGCTTATTATATATCTAAATTACAACGAGCACTTTCTCTTTCCTGTATTTTAATTAAACTAGTAATTTCACTGTTACATTGAAATACACTCAGCTCTTTAGACTATTGTTCTAATCTCCTTTAAATTATATATATATATATATATATATATATATATATATATATATATATATATATATATATATATATATATATGTGGGTTTGTGAAAAGAATAAGACTGATTCTTTAAAAGGAGACTTATCGAGATAATACGAAGCTCAACAAATTATTTCGGAGTTTATATAGAGTATGAATGAAATAAGAAAATAGCAGTATAAAAATATATACGAATTTATATAGATTAATTCATTTATTCAATAATTTTAGAAGCGGTAGCGGAAATTCTAACAATAAAAAAACCATGTCATAATTTCCCATAACCCTACTAATATATACGGACCTAGCATAAATCTCCTATTTCAAATAAACCCATACCATAGATATAACCCATTAAATAAGCATCTTCTTTTAATTACTTACCTTTCCGGAGAGTTTAATCACGCATATTGCACACATATAGTAAACTCACCATGACAAATATACTATACACCTATCTTCATTATATAATAAAAGCTATACTCCTCCTATATCAGAGGGATCACTTTAGTTTTCCCACTCCCAAACAGTCTCAATATTTTATCTCTCATTGCACAATCTATTTCGCTCCTAATGTAATTATCGCAAGACGTCGCATTCCTATTATGTTATCTATCATCTTCTCTCCTCTTGCGACGAGAAGCATTAGGTTTCGAAATACCATGGTATAAAGAGTTTTTACTTATCTTACACCCCTAATTGATGTATCATCCTTATTGAATACATGAATAAATCTATATACATTAGTATATATTTTTATATTATCATTTTCTTATTTTATTGATATTCTGTCTGTCTGTCTGTCTGTCTGTCTGTCTCTCTCTCTCTCTCTCTCTCTATATATATATATATATATATATATATATATATATATACAAACAGACAGACAGAGTATCAATAATATATATATATATATATATATATATATATATATATATATATATATATATAAAATGTACGTTTATAAACAAATACATACTTATATTGTATATATTCTATAAAGTTATTCAAAATTGTCACAATTAATTAATATGGATTTATATTTTCAGAAATATATAGCTTTATAAAACATTCCAAAGTCAAAGAAGTATTCACTTAATTCACGTCCATATTGTTTTATTGCTGCGTCTTACACGGGTTTCATTGGATGACATGAACATACCAAACAAGTCATCAGGAACTTACATTAGTTCCTAAAAAAAAAAAAAAAATTGTATCTTTTTATCCTAAAGAACTAATGTAAGTCTGTGATGATTTCTTTTGTATATCACTGTCATCCAATGAAACACGTAAAAGACACAGCAGTAAAATAATTTGAATACGAATTAAGCGAATACTTCTCTGATTTTATAAAGTTATATATATATATATATATATATATATATATATATCACAATCACGTTTACACACCGTTCTCTCCGGTTCACCAAAGTTAACCAACGTTGAGCCTGGTCAGTACAATATGGGTGACCATTTGAGAAGGCTAGGCGCTCTACGTAGCTTCTGGGAAGGTTGGGCGTGGGGCCACCACCTTCACCCCGAAAAAAGAACTCCTCGCTACAAAAGCATCTACAGTCGTGGATCGCCTATGCCCCTCCAGGGGTTCAAGGCTATGGATGGATGGATCTATAAAATTCCCCACCTACTTTAATACTTCCCTACCTTCAAATAAATTCCTACTTGACCAAAACCATTAAATTCACAAGCGATCCCCAATATATGTATATCCAGATTGTTTGTTACAGATTTGTTTTTGATATTGTCCTTCTTCCAAATACAGTACCTGGTATTTCCAAAAAGTAGCACATTTGATATTAACTATCGCTTAATTTAAGTGATCTAGTGATAACTAGTATGTCAACGTCACTTGGCCATACGATAAATACCTGAGGAGAATATATAGACAGGATAGCACATGCATCTACAAACGTCCAACATTGTTACTAACATCCCCAAGACTCATCTAACAACTCCCTAGTTTTCAGGCTAGGATCAGAGTGTCATATCAGTCACTGGTGGAGAGATCTTTCCTAACTGGAACAATTAAAATTTTTGCCGCAGTCAGAACGTCCTTTTTTTTGAGGAGGTGGGTATATAACACAATAGCCTTGTGTCTAGTTTTGCGCTCACTTGTAACAAGGCAAGTAAATACGGGGAAAATATCCAACAATCTCTGGGCAAAAAAATGAACATGTCGAAATATTTTCTTTCTCATAATGTTGAAGAAAGCAAAAATAAAATAAGAAAATTCCATTATCTGCATCCAATAAAAAAAAAATCATAATGGGTTCTCCTGTGGCTCATGTTCCATCCTTCTTTTGGATTTCTGGCAGTCAGTTCAATAGTTTTGGCAGAATAAATACTCCTTTCCATAAATCTGAGTGGGTGTATATATAAATATTGTCTTTGTTGACAGCAAATATGCATTTAAACAAACGTTATTGAAAGAAACAGACATGTGATAATGGTTACATTTTTTCATCAACCTTTCCAAGAAGCAAAGTACTTTCTCTCTCTCTCTCTCTCTCTCTCTCTCTCTCTCTCTCTCTCTCTCTCTCTCTCTCTCACACACACACACACACACACACACACACACACACATATATATATATATATATATATATATATATATATATATATATATATATATATATATATACATGCATACACACACATATTAGCAAGACCGTACCCCAGCGTTGCTCGGCGTGGGTGGGAACAGAAAAGAATTATTTAACTTTAACAAAAAAAAAAAAAAATATATATATATATAAAAAAATAAAATAATAATAATAATAATAATAATAATAATAATAATAATAATAATAATTAATAATAATAATAATAATAATAAAATAAATAATAATAATAAATAATAATGATAATAATAATAATAATAATAATAAATAGCTATAATAATAATAATAAATAGTAATAATAAATAATAATAACAATAAATAATAATAATACATAATAATAATAAATAATAATAATAACAATAAATAATAATAATAATAATAAACAATAAATAATAATAATAATAATAAATAATAATAATAATAATAATAATAATAATAATAATAATAACAATAATAAATATATTATCACATTAACTTGTTTTTTTCATTTAGATTTTGATTTCTTTTTTTAAAAAATCGAACATATATATTAATACATAGTATTTCTTAAAGGTGTCCTCAGTCTAGAAGGTTGGTATTATTTTCATTATAAATACAATGATGTTTTTAATAAAAAAATTCGGCACAAGGCCGAAAAATTGAGGAATGGGAAGAAGCCGGTCTTTTTAAACTAATGCTGACTAAGCTAACCCAGCTAGTTCTTACTTTCACTCCACTCTCACAACTCTACCGCATCTACACTATACATCCATCAATATAAAAACATTATACCATGTCTATCCTACTTAAAATCCATATTTTTTATAAACAATATGCAAAGGAGATTAGGGGTATAAAAATTTCATATTCAACAAAAATGGTATTTACAATGAAGAAAATATAAAAGTAACCTTTTCGGTGTGTGTGTGTGTGTGTGTGTGTGTGTGTGTGTGTGTGTGTGTGTGTGTGTGTGTAAAAAGTCTCTATCAAACTCCTCTCTGAATATTTGGTCTATAAAGGTGAAATTTGATATATAGGCTATTTAGGACCTGTAGCACATTTTCGATTGGAATTTTAGATGGCAAAAATTGCTGCTAAGGAGTCAAAATTGAAAACAACACCGTTGACCTTGGCAGAAGTAGTTGACTAAATCTGTTAGCATGCACAGATCTAAATTCATAGGTTAAGCAACGTTGTGTTTATTAAGTATTTACACGCGAATAAGGTTGGAGTGCTGGATGTACTGATTTGAATTCTAGCCGATGGCACCCAAGTGACTTTTTTTTATTTTGAAATCATTAGTATATATATATACTAGCATGGGTGCCCGGCGTTGCCCGGGTGTTTGGAGGTGTATGCTGAGCAAAAAAAAAGGGGGTAATTTTTTAAACTTTGACCCCTATTATGACCCCTGAAAATTTATTGTTTTGGGCTCAAATCAAGTTATTAAGTTAGATCCATGTCCACGGAAGCTATATCTAAAATTTAAAGTGTTTAGACCCAAAATTGTCGGAGAAGTTTGGTAGAGTTCTCAAAGCTCAAATCGTTGAACTTTGACCCCTTAATCGCCAAATTTCTGGCTAAAAACCGATCACATAGATTTTTCCAAATCTCAGTACCCTGTATATCAAATTTCGAGTCTGTAGACTAAAAATTGACAGAGTTATTTCGTAGGGAAATGTACATAGACACACACACACACACACTTTCACTTTTATAGATATATAGATTTAAAATTTGAGTCTGACAGAATGACAAAATTATATTGCAAACCGATATATTAAACAAACGAACTTCAAAGAGACAAATGAACACATAAGTAAAAACAATTTGTATTAGAAAACATTTATTATTCCACGTCTTTTTTTTACAGACCTGACGACTGAGGTTCGCTCTTAATAAAAATTGTTTTTTATAGTCTTAATTTTGACTTCCTTTTTCATAAAAAACTAAAAAAAAAATCAAGAAAGAAAAGAAATTTAATTTTATTTTTTCATTAATTTCTTTCTGTGCAAAGCAATTCTTTCAAACTTACTCTGTTTCCAAAATGTTTTTATTTTATTCCCCTCCCCCTTCATTCATTTTCCTCCGCATCCTGGCAAGATTACTGTACACATAGATTCGAAAAAATAGTCAAAAACAAATATATAAATAAATGTTATCAAAGGCAAGATAAGTTACTTTTCTACCTAACTGGATATCTTTTTTGTGTTTTTATTCAATGTAATATATTTATTCAGCTCGAAAAACATACAGTGTTTACCGATGTGTTGGAAAATTCAAGATGGCGTCTCACACCCTCTTTAACACCGTAAGTTTGGGAAAAGGTGTTATAAATAAAAAACTATACAAAATACTATTAAAAACCCGCCGAATATATGTCAACCTATGTCACGGTAACATATATTGAGCGAGTTTTTAACAGTATTTTAACAGGGCACATCGTAAAAACTGACCCATTAATTTTCCTGAAGTAAAAACTATATCGTTTTTAAACTTTTAAAACTGTACATTATAAAAAGAAAACTGTTCGAGTGATTTTTTTTTTTTTTTTTTTTTACATGGGTGTCACCACTTATCAAGGCCCAGAGGCCACTCAAGGATAAGGATTAATAGGTATACATTAGTCATTGTGATTTTAGCATAGTAAACAGTGGGAATTTTGTAACTTGGATTACTTGAAAAAGAAAACTGTTCGAATGATTGAAAATGGAAACAAAATAACAATGTAAATATATTGATAAGAAAAAAACAAAAACAAACGAAGTTTCCGTTTCAGGAACCCGAGTTTAATTTTATGTCGTAATCATTCAACTCGTTAGCGGTTTTATTCAGCGATTAGGGATAACCATACGACATATCTAATTACCAAAGCGATTTTTTTTTAATTTTTTTTTTTTTATTAAAACTAAACCT
>NC_136482.1:172289786-172297286 GCF_053919585.1 Euprymna scolopes
GCTTCTGTTGTCGTGTTCGAATCTATTGACTGGTGTTAATAATGACACCCTGCACTGATGATTCCTGAAAAGATGAAACACCAGTGTCTGTAGGTATTTAATCATTATTAGAGTAAATAATTATGTCAGCCCCTTTAAGAAACTCGTTTCTTTTCATTGAGCACTTTCAGTTGAATTAAAAGTCGGTCAATTTAGCTCTTATGCACAGATCATCATATAATGATTAGATCACTCTGACAGACGCTAAAAAACATTTAAAAAGTAAATATATAAAATTAAACAGCATTTCTCGGGGTTAACGTTAGCCGAATATATGGGTCCTTAGTAATAAAGCCAGAGATGGCTTCTGTTGCTGGGGCCCGAATCTATCGACTGATGTTAATCATGACACCCTGCATTGATGATTCCCAAAAGGATGACACACTAGTGTCTGTAGGTATTTAATAATTATTACACTGTGTATATATATATATATATATATATATATATATATATATATAATGTTCTACAATTTTTTTATGTGCAAATAGTTTTTTGTATTCACCTACCAATAAATCTTAGTTTTTATTGCCTAGATAAAACACTCAAACCTATTTCCTTTCACTAGTAGCTCAATAAAGTTCAACTGATTTCCACTATGACCAGTGATGACTTATTCACAAGTATGTTAAGTAGACACTGTTTACATTAACTATGGTAGATAGTTTTGGTTCGTTCTTACACACAAAAATATTATAATGGTAATTTATTTAGTAAGCTATCCCAAAGTAATGTCCATTCTGTGTCTATATTTGGAAACGTTTTTTCTTTTTGATGTCAAATTCTTTTATTTTTATCTCCAAACTTAAAAATTTCTAGTTTCTCACTTAGACATAATCTACGAGGATTATTTTAAAGTCTACAGATATATGTAAACGTTGTCTTTTCACTTAACGACTGGAAATTGTCTATCTGTAAATTCCTCAAATGATTATATAGTGATGTACTAGATCTATTACAAAGGAATATATTGTTTCATAGCACAAAATCATTAATTTAATTATTATATCAATCAATGAATCTATTTTGCCCATAACACATCGGAAGAAACAGCATCTATCAATCCACCAAAAGAAAAGTTAATGAACTTGAGCAGGATTAAAAAAAATGAAAATTGGAAAAGAAGTTGAAATTACTTTTATTTTCTCTTTTATTATGCTATTTTACATTTTCCAGTAAAGTCACTAAAATTTTCAAGTAAGGGCACTAAAATTTTCAAGTAAGGTCACTAAAAGTTTCAAGTAAAGTCACAAAAATTTTCAAGTAAGGGCACTAAAATTTTCAAGTAAGGTCACTAAAAGTTTCAAGTAAAGTCACGTAAATTTTCAAGTAAGGTCACTAAAATTCTCAAGTATGGTCACCAAAATTTTCAAGTAAGTTCACTAAAATTTTCAAGTAAAGTCACTAAAAGTTTCAAGTCAGGTCACAAAATTTTCAAGTAAGGTCACTAAAATTTTCAAGTAAAGTCACTAAAATTTTCAAGTAAGTTCACTAAAATTTTCAAGTAAAGTCACTAAAATTGTCAAGTAAAGTCACTAAAATTTTCAAGTAAAGTCACGAAAATTTTCACGTAAAGTCACGAAAATTTTCAAATAAATTCACTTAAATATTCAAATAAAACAACTAAAATTTTCAAGTAAGGTCACTAAAATTTTCAAGTAAAGTCACTAAAATTTTCAAGTAAAGTCACTAAAATTTTAAAATAAATTCACTAAAATTTTCAAGTAAAACAACTAAAATTTTCAATAAAGTAACTAAAATTTTCAAGTAAAGTCACTAAAATTTTCAAGTAAGGTCACTAAAAGTTTAAAGTAAGGTAACTAAAATTTGCAAGTAAAGTCACTAAAAGTTTCAAATAAGGTCACTAAAAGTTACAAGTAAGGTCACGAAAATGTTAAAATAAATTAACTAAAATTTTCAAGTAAAACAACTAAAATTTTCAAGTAAAGTCACTAAAATTTTCAAGTACAGTCACTAAAAGTTTCAAGTAAAGTCACTAAAATTTTAAAGTAAGGTCACTAAAATTTTCAAGTAAAGTCACTAAAATTTTAAAGTAAGGTCACTAAAATTTTAAAGTAAGGTCACTTAAATTTTCAAGTAAAGTCACTAAAATTTTCAAGTAAAGTCACTAAAATTTTCAAGTAAAGTCACTAAAATTTTAAAGTAAGGTCACTTAAATTTTAAAGTAAGGTCACTAAAATTTTCAAGTAAAGTCACTAAAATTTTCAAATAAATTCACTAAAATTTTCAAGTAAAACAACTAAAATTTTCAAGTAACGTCACTAAAATTTTCAAGTAACGTCACTAAAATTTTCGAGAAAAGTAACTAAAAGTTTGAATTAAAGTCACTTCAATGTTCAAGTAAAGTCACTAAAATTTTAAAGTAAATTAACTAAAATTTTCGAGAAAAGTAACTAAAAGTTTGAATTAAAGTCACTTCAATGTTCAAGTATGGTCACTAAAATTTTAAAGTAAATTAACTAAAATGTTCAAGCAAAGTCACTAAAATTTTACAGTAAAGTCACTAAAATTTTCAAGTAAGTTCACTAAAATTTTCAAATGAATTCACTAAAATTTTAAAGTAAAACAACTAAAATTTTCAAGTAAAGTCACTAAAATTTTCAAGTAAAGTCACTAAAATTTTCAAGTAAAGTCACTAAAAGTTTCAGGTCAGGTTACAAAATTCTCAAGTAAGGCCATTAAAATTTTCAAGTAAAGTCACTAAAATTTTCAAGTAAGGTCACTAAAATTTTCAAATAAAGTCACTCACATTTTCAAAAAAATTCACTAAAATTTTCAAGTAAAGTCACTAAAATTTTCAAGTAAAGTCACTAAAATTTTCAAGTAAAGTCACTAAAATTTTCAAGTAAAGTCATTAAAATTTTCAAATAAGGTCACTAAAAGTTACAAGTAAGGTCACTAAAATCAAAAAAAAAACGTCACTAAAATTTTCAAGTAAAACAACTAAAATTTTCAAGTAAGTTCACTAAAATTTTCAAATAAAGTCACTAACATTTTCAAAAAAATTCACTAAAATTTTAAAGTAAGGTCACTAAAATTTTCAAGTAAAGTCACTAAAATTTTCAAATAAATTCACTAAAATTTTCAAGTAAAACAACTAAAATTTTTAAGTACAGTCACTAAAATTTTCAAGTAAAGTCACTAAAATTTTAAAGTAAGGTCACTAAAATTTTCAAATAAGGTCACTAAAATTTTCAAATAAATTAACTAAAATTTTCAAGTAAAACACCTATAATTTTCAAGTAAAGTCACTAAAAGTTTCAAGGAAGGTCACTAAAATTTTCAAGTAAAGTCACTAAAAGTTTCAAGTAAAGTCACTAAAATTTTCAAGTAAGGTCACTAAAAGTTTCAAGTAAAGTCACGTAAATTTTCAAGTAAGATCACTAAAATTTTCAGTTATGGTCACTAAAATTTTCAAGTATGGTCACTAAAATTTTCAAGTAAAGTCACTAAAATTTTCAAGTAAAGTCACTAAAATTTTCAAGTAAAGTCACTAAAATTTTCAAGTAAAGTCACTAAAATGTTTAAGTAAACGAACTAAAATGTTCAAGTAAGGTCACTAAAATTTTCAAGTAAAGTCACTAAAATTTTCAAGTAAAGTCACTAAAATTTTCAAGTAAAGTCACTAAAATGTTTAAGTAAACGAACTAAAATTTTCAAGTAAAGTCACTAAAAGTTTCAAGTAAATTCACTATAATTTTCAAATAAATTCACTTAAATTTTCAAGTAAAACAACTAAAATTTTCAAGTAAAATCACTAAAATTTTCAAGTAAAGTCACTAAAATTTTCAAATAAATTCACTAAAATTCTCATGTAAAACAACTACAATTTTCAAGTAAAGTCACTAAAAGTTTCAAGTAAAGTCAGTAAAAGTTTTAAGTAAGGTCACTAAAATTTTCAAATAAAAAAACTAAAATTTTCAAATAAAAAAAGTAAAATTTTCAAGTAAAGTCACAAAGATTTTCAAGTAAGGTCACTAAAAGTTTCAAGTAAGGTCACTAAAATTTTCAAATAAAGTCACTAAAATTTTAAAGTACACTCACTAAAATTTTCAAATAAATTCACTAAAATTTTAAAGTAAATTCACTAAAATTTTCAAGTAAAGTCACTAAAATTTTCAAGTAAAGTAACTAAAATTTTCAAATAAATTCACTAAAATTTTCTAGTAAAACAATTAAAATTTTCAAGTAAAGTCACTAAAATTTTCAAGTAAGGTCACTAAAATTTTCAAGTAAGGTCACTAAAATTTTCAAGTAAAACAACTAAAATTAAGGTCACTAAAATTTTCAAGTAAGGTCACTAAAAGTTTCAAGTAAGGTCACTAAAATTTTCAAGTAAGGTCACTAAAATTTTCAAGTAAAGTCACTAAAATTTTCAAGTAACATCACTAAAATTTTCAAGTCAGGGCACTAAAATTTTCAAGTAAAGTCACTAAAATTTTCAAGTAAGGTCACTAATATTTTCAAGTAAGGTCACTAAAATTTTCAAGTAAAACAACTAAAATTTTCAAGTAAGGTCACTAAAATTTTCAAGTAAGGTCACTAAAATTTTCAAGTAAAACAACTAAAATTTTCAAGTAAGATCACTTAAATTTTCAAGTAAAGTCACTAAAATTTTCAAGTAAGGTCACTAATATTTTCAAGTAAGGTCACTAAAATTTTCAAGTAAAACAACTAAAATTTTCAAGTATGGTCACTAAAATTTTCAAGTAACGTCACTAAAATTTTCAAGTAAAGTCACTAAAATTGTCAAGTAAAGTCACTAAAATTTTCAAGTAAAGTCACTAAAATGTTTAAGTAAACTCACTAAAATTTTCAAGGCTGTCACTATACTGAAATGTTTTAAGTTGCAATTACCTTTTATTTTATGTATTTTACAAAAAACATAGTATCTCACAATTTAATTATTTTGAAGAAAATAGACGATTCTGAAATAAAATGTAAAAATATTTACAGCGTATGTAAGAACGACCTATTAAAGGCCCCTTCTACCTCACGATTTTTAGCCTCAACATCAACATGCTGTGTATATCTGACTCTGGCTATAATTAATAATATAGACTGAACACTACCATCAATAAAAAAAGATAATTCTGAATTCAAACTAGCGTGATCAAGGGGGAATAATCAGCTTTGAGACGTACAACCAGGATTATGGAGTCGTGAAATTTTGGAAAGAGTCTGATTTTTAAATCTCCAAAGATTCAACACTCTGAATATTAGAAGATCAAAGATGAATTTTGGCGGGTAGCTATTCCGTACAGGTCCTGGACTTTATAATTTTGCAGGTAAAAAATATCAATAAAAGATAAAATAAGCAGTTGGAGTCAAAGATGTTGGGATGTTAATTATACCTATTGACTCTGCAAATCTTGGTAAAACATTCTTTAATGTTAACTATATGAACTAAAAAAAGACAGGGACAACTATAGTTTCTTGTATTTTTACAAAATCATTGATTGCTATGGAAAATACAAATCTTTTAGTTGCAATATTATATTTTTGTCATCATAGCAGAGTATTCGTACAATATTTATAAACAAGGATTATAATAACAAACCAATCAGATAGTAGAATCTCTTTTATTTTTTTTTATTACATTTTCACCCCAAACAAGGCACATTGCCACTTTGATGTAGGGAGCTACTATTAGGGACACAGACTACAGGGGTACTAGGTGGGGAGTTGGGCAGCAAGATGTCGGTTTACGTTACACTTGAACTTCTGCATGTCAGTACAGTTGGGGAAGCAGGAACCTGGAAGCGAATTCCAAAGTCTAGAGGTTCTGGGGAAGAAACTACTGGAGTAGAAGGCTCTCTTACATCTAGGGATCTCTACTGTGAAGGGGTGGGATTTTGCTGCTTGTCAGGTTTATCGGGGGTATTTACGTAGAGGGGATACAAGTGCTTGCAGCTCGTCGGAACATACACCGTTAAAGTACTTGTAGAACAGGCAGAGGGATGCTACATTGCATCGATGGGACAGAGGCTGAAGCTTGGATGATAGTTCAGGACCTATTAGGTTGGCGACTCTCTTTTGAACCTTGTCTAAGAGTGAGAGACTAGTAGCAGATGCACCAGCCCAAATATGACAATAAAACTCCATACATGGACGAATGATGGCCTTATAGAGGTACAGGATACTTTCAGCCGTCAGTAGCTTTCTAGCATGGTAGAGAGAACCTACCTTCTTCGCAGCGGTCCTGGCAATGCTCTCAATGTAATTGTTCCAACTCATGTTTCCTGTGAACGTTAGGCCGAGGAGTTTAAAAGATGTGCTTTCAGATAAAGAGTCTTTGGCCATTGCTATTGGTGGTAGAGAAGGTTTCTTGTAGTTATTGAAGGAAACAAGTTTAGTCTTGGCAGTATTGAATGTGACCTTCCATTTTTGTCCCCATTCCACTACAGATTGGAGGTCATTCTCTAGTGTTTCTGCCATTTCTTTAGATATGTGTTCATTTGTTTTCCTGTCGTATTTGTTATAGAGCATGGTGTCATCAGCATATATACCTATCTCACAGACAATTTTGTCAGGGAGGTCATTTAGGAATATTAGGGGTAATAGAGGTCCAAGGATAGACCCCTTAGGCACTCCCGCATTTATATCATATTGTTTAGATGTATGGCCATCGAGGACAACCTGGACTTTTCTCTTATCTAAGAAGGATTTAATTATGTTAAGTATTCTTTTAGTGATACCGTATGATCTGATTTTCCTGAGAAGACCTTCATGCCATACCCTGTCAAAAGCCTCATATATATCTAGAGCTACCGCTCTACCCTCCCCTGCTTTGTCAAGTGAATGGCATATATGCTCAGAGATTACAGTTAGAATGTCTCCTGTGGAACGGGTTTGCCTAAATCCATATTGTTGGTTGATAAGAAGTTTAACATCTGTAAGGTGATGGACTAGAACTTGGTTAATTATGGACTCA
The DNA here is from genome assembly GCF_053919585.1 of Euprymna scolopes. Taxonomy (NCBI): domain Eukaryota; kingdom Metazoa; phylum Mollusca; class Cephalopoda; order Sepiida; family Sepiolidae; genus Euprymna; species Euprymna scolopes. The sequence continues at coordinate 172,296,781 of NC_136482.1, forward strand.
AATATTTTGGCAAAAGTGGGAGGAGGCTAATGGGGCGGTAATATGCTGGGTCAGTTCTTTCGCCAGAATTCTTGAAAACTGGTACCACAGAAGCAGTTTTCCAGCAGGCAGCAAAGCAAGATTCATTAAGGCATTTGTTGTAAAGTTTGGAGAGCATTGAAGCTACTTCGACGGAGCACTTTTTTAATAGCACAGCCAGGATGAGATCAGGGCCACGTGCTTTTGCAGTGTCAAGATTTTTTATAAGTCATGCACCTGAGAAGGAGTGATTTTCAGATCATCAAGTGTGGCGTCTGTCCGCAAAGGAAAGTCTGGGAGGGAGTAGTTAGAAGGGTCCAGTGTGGAGTTTGAGGCAAACCGGCTGGCAAGCATGTTAGCCTTCTCAGTTGCAGAGCAAACAACCTCATGATTATTGGATAGTGGGGGAATTTTTGATTGCCCATTATTTACTATACTGTTGTAAATTTTCCAAAAATCATGGAGTAAATTCTCTCTTGGCTGTCACT
>NC_136482.1:172304786-172314786 GCF_053919585.1 Euprymna scolopes
TATATAAACTATATATAAACTATATATAAAAACTATATATAGATATATAAACTACACACACACATATATATATATAAACTATATATATATAAACTATATACGTATATATATATACTATATAAATATATATATAAACTATATATATAAATTATATGTATATAAACTATATATATATAAACTATATATATATATATAAACAATATATATATATATATACAAACTATATATGTATATATATAAACTATATATATAAACTACATATAAACTATATATATATATAAACTATATATAAACTATATATATATTATATATATATATATAAACTATATATATAAACTATATATATATATAAACTATATATATATATAAACTTTATATATAAACTATATATATACATATATAAAAACTATATAAATATATATATATATATATAAACTATATATATATATATAAACTATATATATATATATAAACTCTCTATATATAAGCTATATATATATATATATAAACGCTCTCTCTCTCTCTCTCTCTCTATATATATATATATATATATATATATATATATATGTATAGCTTAATGCGTAAGAGGAAGAGAGAGAGAGAGTTCAATTCCACAAGAGGAGACAATTAATTTTATATGCATATACAATAGGACAACAAGATTATGAAATGAAGTCACAAAACTATATATTGGTAGATATAGAATGGATCATTTATTGAATAATGGAATACAAGCAACATTTGGGGGATAGAAGTGACTCTTTATGCCAGGGTATTTCGAAGCCTAATGCTTCTCTTCAGAAGAGTAGAGAAGGTGCTAGGTAGCATGGGGAAGATGCGGCGTCTAGCGAAGTGTTCATTAGGGACGGAAAAGATTAAGAAGGAGTATAGAATGTTGGGGGAGCTTTATTGAATTCTAAATAAATAAAGGAGAAGCGTGTTATATATAGTATGGTATATAAGATATGGTCTTTAACATAGTGTTGAGTTTAAGGGGTATATGTTTTAGGGTTAAATTGGGGGTGTATTGTTGCTGCCTGGCATAGTTTATATATATATATATATATTTTTTATATATATATATAGTTTATATATATATATATACACTTTATATATATATAGTTTATATATATATATACACTTTATATATATATAGTTTATATATATATATAGACTTTATATATATATAGTTTATATATATATATAGACTTTATATATATATAGTTTATATATATATATAGACTTTATATATATATAGTTTATATATATATATATATATATATATATATATATATAAACTATACTTGTATATTTTATCAGCAGGTTATTATTTAGACACATCTAGTTGAACACGACAGAGTTATTCTTTTTTCCGATGTTAATGGATAATTTTTCAATTTGCTGGGCGGTCTTTTTAATTTCAGTTGGTAACTTGTGCAGAATGACGTCCAAATGTTGTTTTTCGGCCATATTCTTCTCCAGCGCTTTTTGTCGGTGCATCCGATTATCGTCATGGGCGATTGTTGTTTTTTTCGTTTTCTTTTTTTATGCACGAATAGAAAGCGCTCGAGAAGAATATTAAGATCCGAAAAAGAATTACTCCGTCGTGTTCAACCAGATGTGGCTATATATATATATATATATATATATATATATATATATATATATATATATATATATATATATATATAAATGCAACTTTGTTTGTGTGCTCGTCCATTATAGACTCCGAAACTGCTGAACAGATTTTCATTAAAATTTTCAGACTTTTAGTGTATAAGTCTGAGAGTGATCTTAATCAAGTTTCGTCTCAGAATGTCCCCGATAATTACCGATAATCGATAATCGAAACCGTTATTTTAATTTATCTATCATCAGTAAAGCCTTTTTTTCCATGTCGTCGCTTAGCAACAATGATAGAACAACGGGCCATGAAAATTCTACCGTGGGTAAGTTGATAGCGTTTTTGTGTGTAGGCTACTTTGATCAGTAAGGTGTCAATACAACCGAAATTTACTAAAATAATTTTTGGATTACAAATTAAAAAAAAAAGAAAGAAAATATTGGAATTATCAAAGATACAGATCAAAATAGGCATAACAAAGGCATCAAAGCAACCCCTGAGCAAAACCAGTTGTCTTTTTTTTTGTTTCAGACCATCTACTAGTTCGCAAGTTGTGTACAAATCTCAAGATTGATAGCAACCTTCTATCATGTCTGAAAGTGGCACAATATTCAACGAGAAAGATCGGAGATGTGCCACTGTACAACTCATGCTCTCTACCAATCCAAATTATGACAACAGGACTATTGCTAACACCCTCATAATGCAAATCCAGACGGTTTAATACTCGAGGGCAGAGCTCAATGAAGTTTCCCGCCACAGTTATGGTCTTTGGTGTGGTTTCAAGTGAAGGCCACATCATGCCACCTCACATCTTTGAAGTCCGCTTGAGAGTCAAAACTAAATTGTACCTGGATATGCTTAAGAGTGTGGTGATTCCCTGGTGCAATCAGGTGGCTGCTGGTAAATCCCGTGTGTGGCAGCAGGACTCAAAGAGATCCAGGCTTGGCTTCAGAAGGAGTGTTACGACTTTGTATCCTTTTCTCATTGCCATCCCCTCTTCTCCCCACCTGAACCCACTAAACTACTTCGTTTGGTCATACGTCAGGAACATCACTAACATGAACTCCCACAACACCAAAGCCAGCTTGATCAATGCCATCTGCTGAGTATTTGCCGAACTCCCACCAGTGCTTGTAGAAAAAGTATGCTCCCAGTTCCGGACCGGTATTGAAGCGATGATTGAGGCTGAAGGTGGCTACATTGAATAGATGTCAGCTCTACAACATAAAGTTATTTTAATTTATTTTTTCAGTAAAAGTTTAAAAATAAAACTGCAGTGTTATTTTCTTTGGGGCAATCAATTTATCGTTCAACCCTATATATATATATATATATATATATATATATATATATATATATATATATAGTCTTTGAAGTTTTTAACATTTGAAACCACACAAAAAATTATTTTTTATCATTCATCAAAAAAAACATCTAGTCAGTAAGTCATTTAATCACCTGCAATCACTGCATCAACTCTCAAATTTACTATAATACCAATTTTTATATTTTTTAAGGGATCATCAGTTGTTTACCATGAAACACTGTTTCGGGGATTTAAAAACAAAACAGTGTATTACATCATGGCTCCCCAGCAGTGTTGATCAAACACCACCACCCTTAATCTTAGGAAGAAGACAAGTTACAAAAATTTTTTTTCCCCAATTTCCTATTCTTAATTGTAATTACTAACCTTTTCATAGTATAAAAATGAATTTCTTACCTGTGCGATTCATCAATTTCCACATTTAAAATGGATACATTTTTTAATTTTTTAATTTATCATTCTTGTATTTATAAGATTTGGATTAATCCATTTAACTACTTATCACCCCCACTATAGTTCGTAGTTTGTATATTTACATTCTTATTTATTTAAAATTAGATATATAAAGGTTAAAAATATTTTATTTTTACATATATACATTTTTTTTTTTTTTTTTTTTTTTTTTTTTTTTATTTACTATATAAATTTATTATATGTAATTATAAATACATTTATACATTGCTAATATAGTTTTGGATTTCCTTTATCAATATAATCTGGTTTATCTTAAACGATTCAAAAGCATCAGGATAACGAACAAATGCTTTGTTTAACTGTTTAAATATTTTATTTTTATCTCCACCTTGTTTTATCATCCTTATTACTAAGCTAGAAACTGGTGGTATAAAATCTGTTAATTTTAGAGTAACGCGAGCTATTCTCAAAAACTCTGACATAATGGTTCCATAAAACACAAAAACGGGGCAGGTGCTATCCTTATGGGGCATACGTACTATTTTAAAGGGGAAAGCGTTTCTTTTATCAAATATTTTATAAAGAAAAATTCCATCCTCAATTTTTATATCTAAATCCAGAAATGTAGCCTGTTGTCCTCTATGTTCACAATTTAATTTTAGTTCGTTTGGATATATAAGATGTTTATTTTTTTCGAATTCATCATTATCGTTTATGCATATAAGGTCATCTATAAATCTCCTACACCCATGAAAGTTATATGTTTTAGATATATCTGTTTTTAATAATGATGACATATATATATACTCGAGTCTATGTAAATACAAATTTGCCCAAAATGGTGCCGGATCCAATCCCATTGGGATACCTATCGTTTGGAGTAATATTTTATTTCCTATTTGAAAATAGCATTCTTTAATAAGATGGCTTACAAGCATTTTTAAAATACCTTTAGAAATACTAGTTTTGCTATTTTTATTTTTACACCAGAAAGCATTAGAGTTTGAAAAGTCTATATATTTACCTTTTCCACCTTGAAAAGCCAAATCTACAGTATCATTTAATTCTTTTATAAGTTTTTCGTGCGGAATTTTAGTATATAGCGTACTAAAATCATAAGTAGCTATAGATTTTGCTTTTATTCTGGAATTTATTTTATCTAATTTTTCTTTCACTGGTTTGGAATTATTTACTACCCAAAATAGATTTATATTACTATAGAATTTATATATATATATCGGGATACAATTACTTAATCTTTAAACAGCCTCTTCAATTCAGTTCCAAACTCTGAAGAGATCGTTTGAGGTTGAAATAATTATAGTTTGGTGCATGTCGATAAAGTTAAATAATAATCATAAATACTTGCTTTTTATGCAAAATGCATTGAGCTCTTTATATATCTATAATTATATAATTTGATATTCGGCTGACGTTTTTCATTGAGATTGGCTTGATTGCTTTGTTTTACAGCATGTCAATCCTTTTGCCAAGTCTTTCCTTGTTTACGGTGCTATGACCTGGACACTCACTAAAAGATAGGAAAGAAAGCTAGACGGCACATACTCCTGTATGCTACAAATAGTGTTAAATATATCTTGGCAAGATCATCTCATGAAGCAGCAACTTTATGGAAACCTACCTGCCATATCTACTACGATTTGCCGATCACTGGCAGAGGAGCAAGCACGAAATGTATTGTTGTGGACTCGACGGCATAGGCACATGAGTATAGGATTACTTAGATCCATGTACATCCAGCAAATTATACATGATGTCAACTGTGATCCTGAAGATCTGAGAGAGCTGGTGGAAGACTGGGAATCTAGAGAGAGAGAGAGAGAGAGAGAGAGAGAGAGAGAGAGAGAGAGAGAGAGAGAGAGACTTATATTGATCCGGGCAAGGAGCTCGACCAGAAAGATAGATTTGTTTTGGTTGTTTTGTATAAGGAAATTGTTTTTGTTTTTGGCTTTGCGGAAGATGATCGAGTTTTGTGTATGTGTGTGTGGGGGGGGGGGCGGACAATAACGTGAATTTGGTGCATTTTAGGTCAGGAAACCAGTATCTTCAGACAGCCTGATCTGGTAGCGCCAGTATTTCTATTCAGGTTGGATCTAATCTCTTTATTTGATTGAAAGAATTGCAGCACGTGCTCTGCCAACGGGCATTTTATTAGAAAACTGACTCCATTCCATTTGCATACGGGTGCAGTGGAAGATGAGATCTCGTGAGATTCCACGAGACTACACCTTATAAATCCATGGCTGCCATCTTTAATCTCTCTCTCCCTCTCAGATCCCATCCGAAGGTAAGTTGTATAACCACACAATGCACACACACACGCCGGTGCTTTCTTAAAAAAATGTTTCATCCACAATTCGTAAAAGCTACTCTAAAATGAAACAAACTTTTTTTCTTTATGTATCATCAGACTGAAAAACTTACTGATGTATTCATAGTTTTTTGGTTTTTTTTTGTATTCTATGCTACATTATTCTGAACCTGCTGATTACCAAAAATCAATTTTTGTCCTTTCCATTTTGTTGTCTTCTCTATTCATTTGTGCTATCTCCGACGTCAAAACCTTTATTAGAGTTGGGGCCCGTTTTTTGGGGGTCACCCTGTGTGTGTGTGTGTGTGTGTGTGTGTGTATATATATATATATATATATATATATATATATATATATATAATGGGTGACCCCCAAAAAACGGGCCCCATCTAAAATTAGGCACCGTTTCTTAGTGGTTTGTCCGAATGAAATGAAACTTTGGTCATAACTAGTTTATTATATCCAAAACATCACATCAAAACACTAGGGTATATGGCCCTTTTTCTCTCCGTTCTACAGCATATGTTCTAGATGGCCTCCATTTAGCTTTTGTTTTTTTGGTCACTCTGTATATATATATATATATATATATATATATATATATGTGTGTGTGTGTGTATATATATATATATATATATATATATATATATATATATATATATATACACATACGCACACAAATGAATACACATTGCTCTTTATTATAGAGTGAAGAATAGGTTTGTTTAAAAAAGAAAAGAGTGAGGCGATGGTCAGTATCATAGATACTGTAGAAGGGGAAAAATCTATTAACCATTACTGTCGGGAAGGTGTAGTCAATAATATAGAAAGGTGTGCTTTGGGGTAAGGGTGTCACATCTGCAGCCGTTAACATATCATTTAGACGTTTTTCTTATATGAATGAAATGGGTTTATTTAATTTGTTTTTTTTTCTATGAAATTAGCTTGCAAAGCATAAAAAGGTTTTCATTTTTTTTTACACATTAACCGTCTATTTATTCATACATTTTCTTTTAAAGAAAAGATGCTATAATAATCATAGTTTGCGTCACCCTAACCCCCTTCAGTATGCTGGATGTCTTTTTTTGTATTAGTGTTTTTTTTTGTTTTTTTTTTTTCAATTCGGTGAATTATTCCAAACCATTTTTCTTGAAGTATTTCTGGTAGGAAACGACATCACGTTTGCAGATGTCTCCGCGTGTTTCAGTTTTCCTTCAGCAGATCAAATGTTGGCATCAGTGAATTCTCTGGAAACAAAGCTGCCGTTTATGCAATACATGCATTTGTCATGAAAGCAATATTGGATTTGGAAAATAAGTGAGATGTCTTGGATTATTGGATTTTTGGCTATGATAAAATCTTGCAGAAAGCAGGTGATGTTTTTTCTTTGTTAGAAATGATATCAGAAACAGTAGTATATTTTGCTTGAATATTGCTAACAATTTATTTTAGTTCTAACAAACCTTGGATTGGTTCTAGTATAAGAAAGGTTGGCATCTTTTTTAGAACAGGGGTTCCCAACCAGTGGATGGCGACTCACCCCGGTAGTCACGACACCTTGCCATAACAATAATTTTGTTTCATCAATTACATTTTTCAAGTTCTGACAAATTTTTTTGCTTAGGTACAAAATCATACTCCAGTTGTAGCATGATAACTTTCCATACTCTTGTTCCATCTGCTCCTACCTACTTGTGTTAGGCAAGAGTTTCCACTCTTGTCAATATAAAAACAAAGAATAGAAACAGATTGGATGTTGGCAATGACATGAGAATGGCCCTAACAAACACTCAGCCACAAATTTCACAGCTTGCTTCTGAAATGCAACATCAGGCATCTCAGTAGTCTTGTGAGATTGCTTTTCACACCTACATGATAATATTCTTTTAAGCCATATTTCCAAACTTTTTTCATATGGGCAATTTTTGGTAGTACACACATGAACCTCTAGCCCCCTTCGAAGTATTTTCCTCCTGCTGCAATGCACTTGTATCGTTCCAAGAACTTCTGGAAGGCCACATGGAAGTCCTCTTGTGTGAGTTTGTCAATGGCCATCGTTACAGCCCCTTTCAAACTCTCAATTGTCTCATAACGACAGCATCTAATATTTTTCTTGAGCTGAGGGAATAACCAAAAGTCACAGGGAGCAAGGTCTGGACAATAGGGAGGATGAGGAACTGTCTTGATGCCCATCTTGGTCAAATCTGAAAGCACATCTTTTAAACTCCTCGGCTTAACGTTCACAGGAAACATGAGTTGGAACAATTACATTGAGAGCATTGCCAAGACCGCTGCAAAAAAGGTAGGTTCTCTCTACCGTGCTAGAAGCTACTGACCCCTGAAAGTATCCTGTACCTCTATAAGGCCACCATTCGCTCATGTATGGAGTATTGTTGTCATATTTGGGCTGGTGCATCTGCTACTAGTCTCTCGCTCCTAGACAAGGTTCAAAAGAGTCGCCAACCTAATAAGTCCTGAACTATCATCCAAGCTTCAGCCTCTGTCTCATCGATGCAATGTAGCATCCATCTGCCTGTTCTACAAGTACTTTAATGGTGTATGTTCCGACGAGCTGCAAGCACTTGTACCCCCCTCGACGTAAATACCCCCGACAAACCTGGCAAGCAGCAAAATCCCACCCCTTCACAGTTGAGATCCCTAGATGTAAGAGAGCCTTCTACTCCAGTAGTTTCTTCCCCAGAATCGCTAGACTTTGGAACTCCCTGCCAGGTTCCTGCTTCCCTAACTCTACTGACATGCAGAAGTTCAAATGTAACGTGAACTGACATCTTGCTGCCCAACTCCCCACCTAGTACCCCTGTAGCCTGTGTACCTAATAGTAGCCCCCTACATCAAAGTGGCAATGTGCCTTGTTTGGGGTGAAAATGTAATAAAAAAAATAACAAATAAAAAAAAAATAGTCTGTGACAAGGATGGAGTTGTGAACTGGTGCATTGTCCTGGTGGAAACTCTGTTCTGTCTGCCTGCTTCCCACCGGACTACAACTTGGATATCTTCAAGTCCAATGTTAACAAATTCCTAATAAACCGCCCCCTTAAGTAAACACTTAATCAAATCTCCACACTAACGTAATGTACTTGCAATAACCCTTATCCCTGAGTGGCTTCCGGGCCTTGATAAGTGGTGATCACTGTGTAAAAAAAAAAAAAAAAAAAAAAAATGCCACCGACCTGATTTAAAGAGTGCGGACCTCTTCTGATGGAATTGCCTCTTGAATTTCTTTAAAACCTCGACATAGTATTCCTTGATGTTATTATTTTAAGAAATATGTTCTTTTTGTGAATTCAGGTTGGACCAATGTGCTTTAATTTGATAATAAATAATTGCAGAATTAAAAAAAAATGTTTTTAATGCTTCCTTCCCCGTTGTTTACAGAAAATAACAAAAAATAAACTGCTGATAGTAAGTCCTAATGTAACATAGTCGTTACATGTCAATATGCAGGGACCCACACGTTGCAAAGAAACCAAGATTTAAAAAAAAAAAAAAAACTCGACTCCTTTTTTTTTGCAGCAGAAACAGCTGACATTTATTTACAGGTACTGGCTCACAAGGAGCTTTCACACAGGTCAGGGGTCTCTCCTTGACAATAACCTGTGGTGTTTCCTGGAAGTTGAGTGACAACAAGCCTCCCCAGGTTTCTAGTACTCTTCATCTCTTTTGGTAAAATTTTCAAACGAATTTGCATTATCGCAACAGCTGTTTACCATTGATTTCTTGCTGGCAGCGGCCATTGATCTCCACTGGAATTTGAGTGGTAATAAGCTTTCCCAAGGTCCCAGTTCTCTTCATTCTTGTCCAGCAAAGATCTGGTCAGTGTTCTCTCTCCTCGGTCTTTTCATCCTCCTTGAACCTTTTCGGCTATTTGGTATCACTCTTTAGAGGGGGGGGGCAGTGATGGGACAATGGGAGGGGATGGGGAAGGGGATAGCGAACTTAGAGATATGCAGCTTTAATGTTCTTGATTCCATGTAACACTCTTTCATGTTTTATCTCTGTAGCAGTTTGTCTGGCCTGGTCATGTAGCTCATGTGTTTTAGTCTTTGCATTCAAGGCTTTCCCTTAATATTTCAGCTGTTTTCATGATTGTAATTCATTGCATCTTTCCAGCCATTCCTCGGATTCCAATTTCTGCCATTCTTTTTTCCAAACTTTTCGGAATTGTTCCTAGTGCTCCTACTATTATAGATATTATCCTGATTTTCTTCATCATTCATATCCTTTTCAGCTTTCTGGCTAGCTCTGTGTATTTGCTCCATTTTTCTTTTTCTTTGATATT
>NC_136482.1:172319786-172414786 GCF_053919585.1 Euprymna scolopes
GATGAGCCTGATGTGGGACAAGCAGATTTGGCCACAGTGGCTGCAGTCAAAATTCACGTCAGGTACGGCTGCTGAGGCTTCTCAGATATTCCTCCTACAGTGTTTCTTCCATAGATTCTCTGTGTGCGAGACCTCAAAGGAGGTGACCGCCTGGTGGACAGTGCGTCACCAGGTGTTATGTTCAGCAGCAAAAGTAGACCACTCGTCAATATGGCAGTCAGAGAGTCTTTATATCATTTCTTCGGTACCCCTCTGTCATGGCGGCCAGTGGAAAGTTCGCCATATAGGGCTATTTTGGGCAGGTGATGATTCTCCATTCTGAAGACGTGTCTGGCCCAGCCTAGCCGCGACTTCATCAGCATGGCCTCAATGCTGGTAATCTCTGTCTGCTCGATGACCTCAACATTGGCGACATTCTATTAGGGTTTCTATTATGTTGTGTGTTCTATAAATCTGCCGATCGTCATTTTTTAATTATATATAAATATTGACATATAAATTATTTATTCCATTAATTACATTTCTTATTCATTATATTTTATTGATTTGTTTATTAATATCCTTTTTTAATTACTGGGCAGGTCAGCCAGGTTTTGCTCGGGCCCTATGTACTGTTCATAACTTTATGTGCATACGTATATATATATATATTAAAAAGTTTGGCTCATGTCAATGTCAATGCTCAGACCCAAAATTGGCGGAGGAGTTTGGTAGAGTCTGCAAACGTCAACTCTTTTAACTTCGACCTCTTGGCAGCCAAATTTTCGGCCAAAAATTGATTAAAAAGCTTGTCTGAATACCCTTTATGTAAAATTTCAAGTGTTTAGACCCCAAATTTGCCAAATTCTCGGCCAATGACCGATTAAAAAGCTTGCCCTATATCTGAATACACTTTGTGTAAAATTTCAAATGTTTAGACAAAACATTGGCTGAGTAATTTAGTAGAGAACGCAGAGGTCAATTTTTTCAAAAACTTTGACCCCAATTATGACCCCTTAACATTTATTGTTTTGGGTTCAAATCATCTCTGACTCCATTAGCAAATCATCTCTGACTCCATTAGCAAGGACTTAATCCATTCCGACACAGTTAATCGTAAGAAATACTGTTGAAATTTAAACATTTATTTTTAAATGATTTTTTTAAACGTCTGTCCGAGTGATCTAATCATTATATGATGATCTGCCCATATGAGCTAAATTGACCAACTTTATATATATAGCGTTACAAAAAGTTTTAAATGAGATAAGTCATTGGTACCGTCGGTTTCAAACCTGATAATTAAGACCGTTTTAGTTACCCATATAAAGCTTTCTTCAGCCAATACTTATCTGAAAGCTTGATATGGGTAACTAAAACGGTCCTAATTATCGGGTCTGAAACCGACGGGACCAATAACTTATCTCATCTAAAACTTTCTGTAAAGAAAATATAACTAATACACTCTTATTTTCGGATTTTCCTCATAATTGAGCACTCTGCTGGATTTCTTTTTTCAAAAAAAAACTAATTATATATATATATAAATATATATATATATATATACATATATATATTCATATCATTTAAAAAAGTTATTTCTTACCTGTCTCCTTCATCCCTTTCTCCACAAATTTATGTGTCTATTTACAAACTACTGTTTTTATAGAGTGTTATATATATATATATATATATATATATATATATATATATATATATATATATATGAAATAAAATGGAGGTGGAAGGACCTGGATACTCAACATTTCGCCCGATTTATGCGGGCTTCTTCAAGAGGGATGGTCATATATATATATATATATATATATATATATATATATATATATATATATATATATATATATATATATATTACACGTGTCTATGTGTGCATATTTTCATTAATCATCAACCTTATTTATAGTGTAGGAGTGTTCAACGAAAGAGAAAATGTATAAATAGATTAAATCCGTATAGAAACGAATTGAAAAAAAATGTAATTGGCGGTTTCGTACTCAAACGATCACAAGACCATATTCTCTTCGCGTACATCTGAAGAATTTAATTAATAATCGAAAGTTATTCAGCGTATGGTAGATGAACAAATATTGGAAAAAATAGATAGAAAATTTTGTTACCAAATAAAATTCGTTTTGTCTTATTTTTTTTATTTTTATATTTTGCCTCACTTTTAATTTTCTATTGGCGGAAACATTATCCAAGTGTGGTGAGTCTGTAATTTTGACAGAAGTAGTATTATTTCCTGTTAAAATGGAAGAACACGAATAAAAATACGATATATATATATATATATATATATATATATATATATATATATATATATATATATATATATATACAAACACAGGTGGTCTCAATAAAATGATGTTTTCTTTTTGAATATATCTTTAAATGACCATAAAACCAACATTTATTAGAAATTTCATCAGGCATTTTTCTATAAAAATGGTCCTGTGGCGATGGAAAAGTTGTGACGCATGGAGGCTTGAAATGCTGGAAACATGTAATAATTGATCTCAATGACCGTCTTCAGTGTTATGCCTGTCTCCGGTAGGACTAAAAAAGAAAAAAAAAGAAGTCATTTTTGGGCTCATGGAGTTTAAGTGTCTGAGGGAGTGGCACTCGTCTGACAAGACGTTGCAATCATCATCATCATCATCTCTCTCTCTCTTTATATATATATATACACACACACACACACACACACACACACACACACATATATATATAAAGAGTTAACAATGAAATTCAATAGATCAATTGGGTAGTGCAGACAACTTGACAAATACTGTACACAAAAGTTATCAATAATTGATTCGTTATAACGGCTTGGAACAAAAACCTCATCTCACATAAAATGATCTCATGTCGTCAGTTTAAATGTGATTTTTTTTTCATATCTTTTAGTCGCTCATACGAAACGAGCTTTAAAGGTAAAAAAACATATAGAAGATTAAACGATGACCTCTAATATTAATAATTACAAAATTTCTTTGACATTAAGAAACAAAATGACCAGCATTCATTATACCTTAATAGTGCACACACACACACCTGTTAAAAATGATGGGGGAAAAATACTTCGTCAGTGTTCACAGCAGCTCAAATTTATATAAAATCATATCTCAATTAGTGAAGTTAAATAAAATCTATCTATATCTATCTATCTATCTATCTATCTATCTATCTATCTATCTATATAAAAATGAACGTGTGTGTGTCTGTGTGTGTGTGTGTGTGTGTGTCTGTGTACATTTCCCTACGCAATAACTCTGTCAATTTTTAGTCTACAGACTCGAAATTTGATATACAGGGAACTGGGATTTGGGAAAATCGATGTGATCGGTTTTTGGCCAGAAATTAAGCGATTAAGGGGTCAAAGTTCAACGATTTGACCTTTGAGAACTCTACCAAACTCCTCCGACAATTTTGGGTCTACGCACTTGAAATTTTAGATATATGTTCCTTGGACATGGATCTAACTTAATAACTTGATTTGAGCCCCTAAAAATAAATTTTAAGGGGTCATAGTAGGGGTCAAAGTTAAAAAAGAATTGACCCCTGCGGTCTCTTCCAAATTACTCAGACAATTTCTGGTCTAAATATTTGAAATTTTACATAAAGGGTATTCAGAGATAGGGCAAGCTTTTTAATCGGTTTGGGTCGAAAATTTGAGCTGCCAAGGGTCAAAGTTCAAAAGGTTTTTGCGGTGTCTAGCAAACTAATCACCAATTTTGGATCTAAACATTGGAAATTTATACATGACGGATAATTAGACATGCAACAAGCATTTATACAGTTTTGGGGCGAAAATTTAGCTGTCAAAAGGTCGAAGAGTTGACCTTTGCAGATTCTAACAAATTCCGCCCCCAATTTTGGGTCTAAAGACTTGAAACTTTATATATACGTAACTTGCACATGGGTGAAACATTGTATTTTGATTTGAGACAAAAATAATAAATGTTAAGGGTCAAAATTGGGGTCAAATTTAAAAAAAAATTGGCCTCTGCGGTCTCTATTACTCAGACAAATTTTGGTCTAAACATTTTAAATCTTACATAAAGTGTAATCACATGTAGGGCAAGTTATAAACAGTACATAGGGCCTGAGCAAAGCTGGGCTGAACTGCTAATATATATATATATATATATATATATATATATATATATATATATATATATATATACACTAGCAAAAGTCTATGAGAAATTCAATTTAAGCTCTGTAAATTCTAATTTATAACAAATTTATTATTCAACAAGTTGAAAACTTAAAATCTTCCTATTCCATGGAGTTTTAAAAAATAGCTCTTATCCTCAGAGGAAAGTAGTGAGTAAAATAGAAGTGGATCCTGCAGTGCGAACATTGCTGTTGGGGATAAGCAAACATGGCGGATGTGACGTGATGGTCCAATATTTCAAATTTGTGTAGGTAACTTGCCCATACAGACCAAGCCTTGCAGCCATGAATGAGAATGGTAAGGACGAGGGCCTGGTAGATTCTGACTTTGGTGTTCAGCCTTCTTTCTTTTTGAGACCCGATGCATGAACGAAATTGACAGAAGGTGGTGTGAGCAGTGCTGATGCTGTTCAAAATGCCTTCCTCTCCTTGGTCTGTTGCGGTGATGATGGCATATTCTGTTGGATCCTACAATTTGGTTTGTACATATTTAATATGCCCTTGTTCACTTGGCTTCAGTGACTATTTTGCTATTCGAACCGGCACTTTATCTTGTATTTGTTTTGTGGCATTATTTCTCTGATTCGTTATTTCCAACATGTTACTTAGAAACTAGTCTTTTATTGCGTATTTCTGCTGGGAATTTTAGAATGGTTTAGAGTGACCTGACTCTATATTACATTATTTCCAGTTATTAGTGTCTTTAGAAGTAGCCTCTTGTATATGCCTCCGGTAAGGCTAGTGTAGTTATGAAATTTGTTGGCTTAAAGTAAGACTTCTTTGCAAGATTGGCAAATCTCTTGTTCATGTATTTATGTCTGTGGCAACAGCAGGCAACTTCAGGAATGCCTTCTTCCTCAAATAATGGTTTCGTCTGCTTCATTACTGCAACATAGTGATACAAATGCTGGTACCATATACAGGGTGTCACAATAAAATATATACACTCTTTAAATTATCTCAACTTGCTACATGAATACGCTATACTGCGTTCCCAAGAGATGTTTAGGAATAAAGAATGGCACTTCCAGCAGGATGGAGCACTTCTCCACTATCATCATGATGTAAGAGCATATTTAATAGTCATCTGCGAAACAGATAGTTAGGACGAAGGAAGTATCGAGTACTGTCCACGCCCACTGGATTTGACTCCCGTTGGTTTTTCTGTTTTTTGGGGGCGGGGGAGGCATGCTTCACACCACAAAACGAGCTACAATGAAATAGTTGAAAGCAACCATTGAAAGAAGATGTGTCAACATACCAAGTGAACTGATTAGGAACGTTTTGGATTCAATCAGTGAGCGTTGTTAGCTGTTCATTGACCACAATGGCCAATAATTTGAACACTTTCAATAATTAGCTGGTTTCTATATTTGTTCACAGTATTTAGATGCATGAAACTTTTCTTTCTTGTTATAAATGTTGGTTTTATGGTCATTTAAAGAGTGTATACATTTTATTGGGACACCCTGTATAAAATGAATGTAGTTGTACTGAATAGTTACTAGGAGATATTTGTTTCCATTCCTTGTGTAAAGCTCTGTACTGATGTATAGCCATGAGTAAGAATAAAATCCATATTGGAGCAAGGTTTTTGATGAAGTACTTGATTGCTCTGAAGTTCATTTGATTGTCTATTGAGTATCCATGCCAGAAAATGATGTCTTTAACTCGCATGTCAATTTGAGGTTGCACAAACTAGATAATTTTAAATCGAAATTGATTTGGCCTCATCTGTATTCGTTCCAATAACGGCCGACTAGAGAGGGGGGAAAAATATATAAGACCAAGCATATCTTTTTCAATTGTCATCTTTGACAATGGGATTTTAATCCTGAAAATTCGGATTCCGTGCTGACAACACTGTACACTCAACAGGTAATAAAGAAAATTAAAGAAAATTTGTTATTCAATATTTTCAAATACTTGTAAAGTGTACAAACGGTGGAGAAAAAAAAATTACATCGTATTGCCCCCTCCCCCCCCAAAAAAAAACATCCTTTAAATAATATGATGTCGTTTGAATAAAATACCATCTTCAATACCAACTTCATTTTGAAAATTCTAATATAAGAATAAACAACTGGAGCAGTCAGATGGCAATCAGATAGCAATCAGCTGGCAGTCAGCTGGCAATCAGATAGTAATCAGGTAGCAATCAGATGGCAATCAGATGGCAATCAGACGGTAATCCTCTTATCACTGTGTTGAAGAGCTTGTTTAAAGTATAAAGTTAATTTATTTCATTTAATTTACTATCAATTATATTTTTTCATGACACCTTAATGCCTTATGTGTTAGGGAAGTGTTTATCATAAGTACGTTGAGACTGATGCCTGCAATGTGCCTATCTGGTCTTGGTGGCACACTTGACAAACAGTTAATTATTGGAACAGCAATTTCTGAATTGTATTTCACTACAGAATCATAGTCTTGAATTTTTCACAGGATTTTGCCAATCTTATAGTTTTTTTTTTGTTTTTGCTTTTATTCACCACAAACGAGGTATATTACCACTTGAATGTGAGGGATTACTATTTAAGATCATATCTACAAGAACGGCCTTCCGGCATATTTCTCGAGACATTTCATTCTTGAATTACTTCCCCAGTTTTGTAAACGGTGATAGATGATTGGGCATCCCCGACGAAACATCTTCTAAAAGATATGTATTATAATAGATAATATGTAATATTTTAATATTATTTTTCTTATTAATTTTTATTAACATTTTATATGAAAATAAGTGGAACAATGTGAACAATTCTTATTTTTATTTAATAAATGTATGATATTTATTTCTTATTTATTTCTTATGTGAAACATTCTTGAAAGTAAATAAACTTTTTTTTTTTACGGGAAAGTATCATTCTTACACCAAACTACTTATAATAATAATATAAATGCTGCTTCTGCTGCTACTACTACTACTAATAATAGTATTAAACATAATAATAGTAATAATTCGTCTAAGAATGTCATAAATTACTTCAATTAAAGTATCTGTTGGAAGAAGTTTCATCAGGAATGCCAAATAATCTGTCACCGTCTGGAAAACAAGGGGAAGTAATACAGGAATGAAATGTCTCGAGAAATATTGCCAAAATGGCACACAAACACTATGTAGCGAGTTGAGCACCGAAATATCTGTTCACATCATATTTAAATCTCTGCATGTTAGGGAAACAGAAGACTGGGAGGGAATTCCAAAGTTTAGCAGTCTGAAGGAAAAAAAACTATTAGAGTATAAGGCTTTGTGGCATCTAGAAACTTTTACATTGAAGGGGTGAAATTTTGTTGCTTATTGGCTTAGTCGGCGATATTTACGTCGAAGGGGCACAAGCAATATTGATTTTGTTCTGCAAGATCAACTGCTGATGGACTGACTGTAAAATAAGATAAGATCAGGGAATATTTAGAGGGTTACCTTGTTTCTAGGTCAACAGCTTTCAACATGTGAAAGGGTTTTAATTAGATTTCGCTCAAACTCGCTATGCTATAAAATATCTGGACATGTCCTCTCAACCATTAAATCATTTTTCTCTGATAGGTCTATGGGCAGATATCTGAAGCACATCATATCAATTCTAACGTAACCATTTGGTAGGTTGTTTAATGCTGAATAAAGTTGTCTAATATAATTCTATAGGCAGGATAATTATTTATATTCCTAGAACGCATTCTCGTATTCCAAGAGTACTCTATTATCATATTCCATTTTTAGAAAGATTTATATTAAGATTTCATCATAAAAATTCTATGTATACATATTACATTTATTTCATGTAATGCATTAAATATAAATAAAACTACATACTAACATATCAGCACTATAAGTGCAAAGGAAATAGCCATGGTATAAATATATAGATATTAGTGTTGGAACGATTAATCGGAATCAGAATAGGGAATCAAGAAAATCAGAACTTTTTAAGGTATTGGAATCGGTATCAGAGAAAATTCTGCCTATTTTTTGATACCAAAACTGATTCTTGTAATTGTTTATTATTTGGCATGTTTTTGTTTAAAACGTAATTCTCCATTGCTACTATTTTTCCATTATTACTAAAGATAAAATGAGAATTGTATATTGGTTTTAATCTACAAACAAAACTAAAGTGTATAGATCACCCACACAAATGTATTTTTACGCCCACGAAAGCATAATCAGAATCGGTAATGGTATTGGTTTCGGGAATTTAAACCAGAATTGGTAATTGTATCAGAATCGGAGAAAAGTTTTGGAATCGTCCCATCACTAATAGATATACAACCAGAAGATGTTATTAAAATAAAACTCAGATGGAAAATTGATAAGTTAGTGCTTAATAAATTCCTGATACTCGAGATTAGATTTTCTCACAAAAAAAAAAAAAATCTATAATCACATGATCATCTTTTTTTTTTTTCCATTTTTTTTTTTTTTTTTTAAATCTTATTGCATGAAAGAAATGACTGTAGGCAAAATGTGTGTATCATTATATCTAGGCTGCTAATGATATTCTGATTCAAATATCTATTATTACTTTAAGTGCAGGAACAGAACAACTGCAGGCCGTTTCAAAACATTTGATCTTTAAACATCAAGAGAAAAAAAAAATGCAACATCACAAATCAAGACTTAAAAAGAATAGAAACTAATCGCCATTATTTAACAACAGCAAATTCATAGGAAAAAAAAATCCCGAAAGTTTATTAAAAACAAAAGGTGAAATAAAATTATATGTATTTTATTCATGAAAAAAAAAAAACATACATGTTTAACATGATAACAACGTAGAGTATAAAACTGCATTAAAATATATTAGGATGAATCGATTCATCTTCACATTAGTCATCATCATCATAACCATCATCTTCATCATCATCATATTGTATAAATCCAATGATGATGATGATGATTCTTGTAAAGATTCCATTGTTGGCATTAGTTTACCCAATATTTTTCTAGTCCTTTCTAGAAAGACATTGGGGAGTACCGGAGAGACCAGGTGAAGGTTGCCAACATCCTAAGTGAAAGTGATTTTTGTGGATTCGAACATGAAAACACCCAGGTCGTCGGTCCGTGTCGTTAAACATTAGACGACTGTAACCTCCATCACATTATTTTATTATTATAATGTACTAGTATACAAGTATCCAACAAGATATTCATAACATTGCAAGTCTAATTTTTATTCATTTTAATTCCTTTGATAAATCATATTTAAGGAATTAAATATTTACTTAGCTAAGAGCTCTTCACGCTAAATTTAGTGACTTTCAGACTAATAGTTTTTAAGGCTCTAACTGTTTATTATTAGTATTTCATAATAGTCTTAACATTTATTATTATTATTATTATTATTATTATTATTATTATTATTATTATTATTATTATTTACTCACAAGGAGTTTTTACACAGGTCATCATCAAAGATTTCTCTTTGAGAACAACTTGCGGCATTCTCTGGAATCTGAGTGACAACAAGTTTCACCAGATTTCCAGTACTCTCCACCTCTTTCCATAACCTTTGCAGTTGAATTTGAATTATCACAACAGCCGCTTACCATTGATTTCTGGTTGGCAGTGACAATTGGTTTTCACTGGAATTTGGGTGGCAATAAGCCTCCCCAAAGTCCCAGTCCTCTTTGCACTCATTCAGTGAAGGTGTGGCTAATGATTTCACTCCTTTGTCATTCCATCCTCCTTGACCCTCCTAACTTATTTCGTGTGGCATCAGTTTAAGGGGAATACACACACACACAAAGTTAAAAAAAAATTGTGGGGGCACAGGGGGAGGAAGTAACTTGCAATCATGCAGTTTCAGATTTCCTGGTTCCATGTGTTGTCCGTTTGTATTTTACATCTGTACCAGTTTCTATATATCTGACTAACGCCTGTAGCTTATGTGTATTAGTCTATGTATTCAAAGGTTTTCCTAAATATTTCAGTATTTTTGATTGTTGTTATCCATTGTATCTTCTCAGTCATCCCTCTGATTCCAATCTCTCCCATTCTTTTTTCAAAGTTTTTCAGTATCGTCCCCAGTGCTATTAGTGGTGTTATTTTAACTTTCTTCATCTTCCATATTCCTTTGAGTTCCGTGTATTTTCTCCGCTTCTCTGTCTCCTTGATTTTCACTCTGTTACGGCAAAAATCTGGCAGGACTTGTCCTTCTTGTTTACGATTACGACATCCAGTCTTTTTGTTCGGATGAGTTTATCCATTTGTATATCCATGACCCATAGGATTTTCTGACTTTCATTTTCGAGTATTCCTGCCAGTTTGTGCTTGTACCATTTGTTTGGCTGCTCAAGATGCCAGTTTTTGCATAATTCCTAATGTACTGCCTTGCCCACTTGATCATGCTTATTTTTATATTCTTTTTGGGCTAGGTTGCTGTATTCGCTTATTATGTGGTTTATTGTTTCGAATCTTTGTCCACTGAGTCTGCATTTGCTGTTTTCCTGTGTCTTGTCGATCCTTACTTTGATGCGGTTGGTTCTAATTGCGTTATCTTGTGCAGCTATTATTAGGGATTCAGTTTCTGTGTTTAGGTTTCCTTTTTGTAACCATGTCCAAGTGTTTTCATTAGTCTCATCTTTTGTTATCCTTATAAATCTTCCATGTAGATTTTTCTTTTCTTATCTCTACTTTTTCTTTCTTGTTTACTTTTTCAGTTCCTCTTGCTGCAGTATTCTTTTGCTGTTCTGCATTATGTATTTTTCTAATTCTTTTTTGTGTGTGTTTTATTTACAGTCTTCTATATAAACCAGCCCTCTTCCTCAGTCTTTCCTTTTCATGTAGAGTCAGTCAGTGTCATACTTTGGGTGTAGTGCATTCTGCATAGTCATGAGTTTCTGGTCTTCTGGTCAAGATGCCTCAGTTTTTCATTGGTCCAACTTATAAACAGTCGTGAGTATCTTACTAGTGGCACTTAATTAGGTCTCTACTATATAGCTTACTTTCTAGGAGTTTTCTTGTTCTTCTGAGATATTCCTTTCCAATTTTCTCTTTCATTTCAGAACTCCCAAGTAATGGTAGGTATCATGTTCACTTAAAGCCTTCATCTCCGTTTGGTTGGATAGTTCCATACCTTCTGCTGCTTCCAGTTTTTCCCTTCTCATCATCAGCATTGCATACTTTTCCATTCCAAATTCCGTTTGGATATCCTGGCTAAATATTATGGTTGTGTCTATTAGTGCCTCTAGTTCCTTCTTAGTTTTTGCAAACAATTTCAGGTCATCCATGTACATTAGATGGTTCATTCTTTCATTTGTATTAGTGAACTTATATTAACATTTTCTTAGTATATTTTTCTTGGTTTGACACTTTCTTAGTATATTTTTGAGGGGTATCATGGCTATGATGAACAGTAGTGATGATAGGGAATTACCTTGGGAAACACCTCTTTGTATTTTAATCTCAGTTATGTATTGTCCATCAGCTGTTAGGTTCTGAATTAGTCTTTCATGTAGTGTTGCGAAATTATTATTATTATTATTATTATTATTATTATTATTTCATAGTCTCAACTTTTATCATTATTTCATTATTATTTCATTATTATTTCATTATCATTGGTGATAAGAGCATGCAACAAAGACATGAAAAATTTGCATAATTAATAAGCTATATCAGCTGAATTTTGGAAAGTGGAAATATCAAGGGTCCTTCATATTACCTTTGGTGCAATTCTGCTAATTATTTTTGGAGCTTTTAAGTGTTTAGTGGTTTTTTTTTACGGTTAGGAGTAACATTAGTAAGATTAATATTCTGACTCCCCTCTCCCATCCCATGAAAACAAAAACAAAAACAAAAAAAAAACTGGCTGTTTCATGCCATATTTAGGGCAATTCAGCGAAATAGTTTTGGATGCTTCAAGTAATCTACAGGCAAAAAAAAATCTTAATTTTAATATATATATATATATATATATATATATATATATATATATATATATATATATATATATATATAAGTGAAATTGTACATTTTTTCAAATGATAAAGATAAATTTGAGAAATAATATATACATTGCCAGGAGTAGGCTAGTTTAGAGGTTAATTTTAAAAAGCCGTCCAACGCATGCTATAACATTAAATTAATATGACTACATGACGATGCATTTGTTATTTTATTCATAACTGGAGTGAAAATGGCTGGTTAATATCTTTCTAAAACAGTATTAGAACCTGCAACAAACACAATGAAGACTTGTATAACTGGCAAGCCATCTCAGCTAAATTTTGAAAAGGTACATGTGATATTTTAGAAATTCAAAATGGCTATACATTCAAGATAAAATTAACACATTGTAGTAAAGAGCAAAGCAATTCACACAAAATGGAAATATCAAGGGTCCTTCATGTTACATTCGGTGCAATTATTTTTGGAGCTTTTCAGTGTTTAGTGGTTTTTATTTACGACTAGTCTGGGTGCCGAGCGTTGCCCGGGTGTTTGGAGGTATGTGTTGACTTAAAAAAAAAAAAAAAGTGGTAGCAGGCAGGCAGGCAGACTCGAACTCGTACTGTGAAGGAGGAAAAGATCGTGAAAAAAAAACACCCAAAAACGTGACGTCTTTGCTGTTGCTTCCATCGCCAAAATGACGAAGGTTTAAATTAAGGCTAGTCAATCAAAAAAAAGGGATGACTTTCGAAAATATCGGCGAAAAAAGCGACCCCTTCCTGTAGAAAAGTGCCCAGTTGAGGGTGAAGGAATTAATGTTTTTAACCAATTTTTCGATATTTATCGTCCGAGGGGGTCGAGCTTCAAAACGATACCAATCTCATAAAAATCCGCCGCCTCTGTCGAAAGTTTTAGGCATACATACATACATACATACATACATACATACATACATACATACATTTAAACAGACATGTGAGATTTATATTATAGATTAAGAGTAGCATTAGTAAGATTAACATTTTTACCCTCCCCCCTCCCACCTCATGAAAAAACCCCTGACTGTTTCATGACATATTCGGTGCAACTCTGTCGAATAGTTTTGGAGCCTATAAGCGAGCTACGCACATAAAGTAACTAATAAGCTATCGCAGTTGAATTTTGAAAAGTGGAAATGTATCAGAAACTGATGTTATAACTTATTATATGTCAAAAATTATTACATTTAGAAAGGTCGTCTACATGTTGATATCATTATCACTAAACACATGTTTTAAATCCATGAATGTTCTTCTTGTGAATATTTTAAATAATATGTTTGATCTTTTTCTACGCGTTTTTGTTGAACTCTGCAATATTGAACATAAATAAAAGACGAAAAGCAAACGTTAATCATTGATTGAATGAATTCAAAGTCTTTTTTTTTTACTTTGAAAGTTTGCGATTTGAACTACAAAAACTCGTGAGAGATGAAAGAAAATGGCAGAAACAGGAAATTAGATAATGTACTGATCCGAGACATTTGTCGCTATCTGAAAACATTACTGTGAATGGCTTTTGAATACTTTGTTATAATGTTCCTTTAGTGATATCATACACAAATATTTCTTTACTAGCGGATGCACTCGGCGTTGCCCGGTATTAAACGTAACGTTAAATTCCTTAAAAAAAAGGAGTAAAAAAAAAAAAAACGGAAAGAAATTGAGACATGTGCATGCGAGTGTTATATATTTTTTTAAACAGTTCACTTCTTGTAATTAAAAAATCTTGAGCTGAGATCGAAACCAAACCGTAAAGATGGTGATTCAAGTACGATAACCATTAGACCAGCTTGGCACATTCTTTAAAAAGTGTTTTCAAGCCTACTTATTCTTAACATAAGGAAGCTGTTATGTGAATGATTCGTGCATGTGCAGTCGTGAAACAGTTGACAAATATAAAAATCTGATAACCTTCAAGTACGAATTTTTCAATTCTGACCACTTGGCAGTTTATTTTTTCCGGATGAAAATTGATTAAAAAGTTTTCCACGTGCCTGAATCTCCTATATACCAAATTTCAAGTCTGCAAATTAAAAATTTTGTGTAGTATTTAGGTTGAGAGTTGTCGTCACACACACACACGCACACACGCACACACACACATTCTCACTTTTATAGATATATAGATTTATTATATCTCTGTTGGATCTGTTTTTTTCTTTTTATACCTGGAGCCATCGATCACATAATGCCAGAGCAGTCTTCCAATGATTTAACCACATAGATTTAGCCACACAGATAAAAAAAAAAGCATTGCAAGGAAGCTCACATCCTCTTTTCTCCACTTTTTGGCATAAATGCTGATGTCGGTTTCTTCACCTTTAAGATCAGCTCTGCAGACATACTTTTGAGACCAGATCTCTATAAAATACTAGTAAGCCCTCTTTTAATACATGTATATACTAGGAAATTTAGACATGTGTGTATATTTGGTGTAATACTTTTAAATAAAAATAAATTCTGCTATTGGTAACAGAAACAATGTTTCTACATTTCAAAGCACCGTAGAATTGAAAATATAAGAAAACATTCTTAAAAACCAAGTTCGATGCTAAGAGGTTTTCTTTTTCAATAGATGAAAACAATATAAATCAAATATTTCGTCCGTCTCAGACCTTCCTCAGTAAGCTATAGACATGTTTTTCTTCATTGTTGGGCTATAATGACGAATGTCATCGATAGCGGATTTCTTCTGAAATCATTTTAAAAAGAACAAATTTGATGCTAAGTGATTCATTTATTGAAAAGAAAATCTCTTTGTATCAAATTTAGTTTTAAAAAAATCTTTCTTATATTTTCATTTTGACGATCCTTTTAAATGTAAAAATATTAGATCTGTTATTCTTACATACACAAGCGCGCGCACACACACACACACACACACACACACACACACACACACACACACACACACACACACACACACACACACAAAAGACAGTTAATAATGTCATCATTTCACACCAGGAGAGATTACCGACATTCGTCATTAATAGCACAATAAATAAGAAAAAAAATGTTGCTAACTCATTGAAGAAGGTCGGCGTTGACCAAAATATTTAAGTTATATTTATTGAAATGGCAGCATTACTGTATAATGAAATTATTATTAAGAAATGTTTAAATTGACTCCATATACACCTAAAAAAAATCAACATTAACTTACCGTTTCCTCCCGACATTTTTATAAACGTTATCAGATTTATAACTGACATGACTTACTTTCAATCCAATAATAATTTCTACACGCAAAATTTTGGTTTCCCGGTGGATAACGCTCTTAGCCTAGCTATTCTTAGAATGCCTACAATCTGGTCCTTAAAAGTTTAGATTACTTCCAAACAGAATATTTTAGATATATTGATGACATTTTAATCTTTCTTCCTGAAAGCATACATATTAAAAACAAATTAGACTCAGTCGAACTCTCCATAAAATTTACCTATGAAACAGAAAACAATCGCTGTCTCTGTTCTATCTTTATTTTTATAGCAAGTGCTCGTCTGAGCTCCAATTCATAGTCCCCCCTTGCCAAACTTTCACAAATAAAACTCGACTAGCTACAACCACTACCAACAATTTCCCCCATTCTCTATATGTACATAAATATAAATTCAGATTCCATGAACAAAGCTTCTTTCCTGGAACTGCTTGCCTGTGGAACACTGTGCCACTGTCCTGCTTTCCAGTCGATTGCAATATGGTAGTCTTCAAGTCCAATAAACAAGTTCTTGTTGAGCAGTCTCCTTAAATAATCCAAATTTGAACCAATCAACATCATTAAGTATTACTACACTACCACCTTACATTCATTAAACTTTATCCTCAAGTGGCCTTCGGACCTTGATAAGTGGTGACTTACTTGTAAAAAGAAAAAAATAACAAATATTTTTCAGATTTCAGTTTCTTTAGCGTATTCTAAAGCATTTTCAAGGCCATAATATTGGCAAAAAGCATCTATTCAAAACTTCAAATATTCAAAAACTTCAAATATTGGCAAAATTATAAAATATTTAAAAACTTCAAATATTCAAAAACTTCAAATATTGGCAAAATTATAAAATATTTAAAAACTTCAAATATTCAAAAACTTCAAATATTGGCAAAATTATAAAATATTTAAAAACTTCAAATATTTAAAAACTTCAAATATTGGCAAAATCATAAAATATTTCCAAACTTCAAATATTGGCAAAATCATTAAATATTTGCAAAATCATCAAATATTTCAAAACTTCAAGTATTTCAAAACTTCAAATATTTCAAAACTTCAAGTATTTAAAAACTTCAAATATTTCAAAACTTCAAGTATTTCAAAACTTCAAGTATTTCAAAACTTCAAATATTTCAAAACTTCAAATATTTCAGATTTGCGTAAAATTTAATTCAGTATTTGATTATGGATGGATGCGGTGAAAGTTTAGCACCAAATATTAAACATCAATTGATCCATTGTCCGATAAGTAGGACACCAAAAAATTCTTTTTTAAAAAATCTATGAAATAATATATTGTAGCACTCCTTACTGTATAATTACTCTTTCCAATAGTCGTTGGTACCGTCTTAAAACTTGAAATTTACTAGAATTCTATTTGTTCGATGATGTATGAACTAATATGAGCCTTGCAATAGTAAGCAACTAACTTATTACCAAAAGTGCAATGTAAGTCTTTGCGTGAACTGCTTTGCTCTATACCATAACGTGTAAATTTTATCTTGAATGTATAGCCATTTGTTTTTATTTCTTAAATATATCTATTAAATATCTATTAAATCTCTCTCTCTCTCTCTCTCTCTCTCTCTCTCTCTCTGTCTGTCTGCCTGTCTGTCTCTCTTTTTCCCTCCCTTCCTCTCTCTCAGGCAGTCCGTCGATTTCGACGATGACACGGAGGTCGGTTAGTGTCTATGCCGAATGTGCTATGAAACCCCGGCCACAGATGTGACACCTTATGGCAGGAAATCCGGGTAGTGGCGCCCATAGTCGCGCTCTTTTTGCTTTCCAAGCAGCAATGCTTTGATCTCTAATGGCATCGGCTGCCCCTGATACCACACTTCTCCAAACTATCCGATCATCAGCTTTTCTTCTCCAGTCGTTGAGTTGGTTTGTGTTTTTCAAATGTCTCTTGAACACGTCTTTATAGCGCGGTTTCGATTCGCCTAGGGGTCGTGTACCTTCTTTGAGCTCACCAAAGAAAACTGCTTTTGGTAGCCAGTTGTCTGACATGCGTGTGACATGCCCTGTCCATCTCAGTTGGTTTGTTACGATTATTTCTTCAGCACTTTGCATTTTAGCCTTTTCTAGTACTTCAAAATTCGATGCATCGTCTTTCCAAGAGATACCCATACACATGATTATGTGGTTCAAATGAAACATTAAATATCTATTAAATATATATATATATATATATATATATATATATATATATATATATATATATATATATATGCACCCAGTGTCCTATGTAAACGATGGTGAATATTTCACATTCCAAATAAAATCAATAACTTTTTCTTTTCATTATTTTTTGTAATATTTGGACTATCATTCTCATCTTGGTTGTTTTTTTATTTTTCACCACGTTTCGGCCGATGTAACCTCCGGCCATCTTCAGCTGCATTCACACTGAATGTTATTAGTGAATAGTGAAAAAAATGTTTGGTTTATTTGCTTTCCCAACGCACACAGACGTTAGAAATTTAAAACTCAAATATCGCCAAGTCTTTTTTTTTTTTTTTTAATTTTGTTATTAATAAATTCGGGTCCATACATTTTTCTTTTCAATTTATGTAGTCTAACTTATATTTAGCGATTACACAAAGGTTCAACTCAATAAAAAAAAGTTCAGTACCCTGGGATTTAATGGATTAATAAATATTTTCCAAAATTCGTTTTCTTTAGGGTATTTTAAAGAGGTTTCAGGGGACATGATACGGACACAAACCTTCATTTGAAAGTTCAAATATTTTCAAAGCATAGAAATCTAAGTAAAATTAAAACACAGTGTTGATTACATAATCAGAAAAATAAGAAAATGGCATTACTTTACTAAAGTTCCAATTCTAGAAAGATATTATTAATTGGTCTTAAAGAATATAAACATGATTACGTGGTTCAAATTAAATATTAAAATACAATTCATCTGAATATATATATATATATATATATATATATATATATATATATATATATATATATATAACTACTTCATTTACTCACATAAAATTAATATACGAAAGTATAGATTTATGCGTAAACTTTAAGTATTTACTGCAAAAGTGCTCAATACGTAGGTAGAGCTAGTTAGTAATTTATAAAATATATATGGCGATTAAGCTACACTGAATATTCAGTGTTTCATCCACTCTAGGACTCTTCAGGCTTATGTGCCTAAGCCTGAAGAGTCCTAGAGTGGATAAAACGCGGAATATTCAGTGTAGCTTAATCGCCATATATATATATATATATATATATATATATATATATATATATATATATATATATATATATATATATATATATATACATACACATACACACACAAAAGAAATAAAAAAATAAAAGATAAAGGTTTTATGAAAATGGGGAAATTTTGGATACCCAATGTGCAAGTGCAGGATAAAGTGTTGCAAGGAAGTTAGGGCAGTGCAAGTGTATACTTATATACACGCATGTCCACATACATATACATATACATATATATATATGTATATACGATTATATTCATACGCATACATGGAAGTAGCCGGCAAAACGGAAGATTACGGGGAACAAAAACCTTGGGTTTTTTTTTAAGCCTTTACTGGGGGAAAAAACCCTGCAAGAGTCCACATTAAAATTTTAAAT
Source organism: Euprymna scolopes (assembly GCF_053919585.1). Classification (NCBI taxonomy): domain Eukaryota; kingdom Metazoa; phylum Mollusca; class Cephalopoda; order Sepiida; family Sepiolidae; genus Euprymna; species Euprymna scolopes. The sequence goes on from NC_136482.1 coordinate 172,338,742, forward strand.
TTCTTGAAACCCGATTATAAAGGCCAGCAATCTATGTTTTTTTTATGAATAAGCAGAGCCTACAAAATGGAATACATACGTTCTTGTTTTTAAACATGAGGGACAGGTTTCTTCATTCGCAGTCGCTTCTTTTAGTAGTTCTATTATCCAAGAGATGTTGAGGGAATCAGGATTTACGTCTATCCTGTAAATTTTGTGTTATATTGTTACGATGGTCTCACATAGATGCATTGGTATGATGAATTCTTTTTCCTCCTATGTTGGATGCCAAAAACGGTATTTGTTCAAAAGAAACTCTTGTGGTTGAGCTTTCTCGAACTGGTCTCATTCAGCAGTATTCAATCTAGTGAGTTTATCTGTAGGAAGTGACGACTAGAAAAGGAATGTGGAAGGATTTAGAGATGGTACTCATGTTGGCGCGTGGGGTTGGTTGGATCGCATTTATCTGATATTCGTGAGGGGTAGAGGAGGGATGGGGATGTATCTGTATGGGTGACGGGAGTGGGTTGGGCTGAACCAGGGGAGCTTATCTTACATTATATTTTCGGTACATTTAAATGTTTAAATGTAAATACTAATGGATTGAAGGGGTTAGTGTTAATCTAATTGTGATGTACATATGTGCTGATTTTTAAATTACTTCTTATTGTGGGGGGGGGACCTTGCAAATGGGAGTTACGGGTGGTGCTTAAATGGTTCTAATTTTAGGTTTTAGGTCTGAGGCCCTGGGAGAGGGATTCTAAGCTATTTTTTCATTAGGCTTAGGATTAAAATTGGTAAGGTTATATTCTAGGTGCATCTAGTGCTGGTTGGTGGTTTGGTTGCAATTTAATAGGTGGTATTAAGTGTAAGGTTTTGCGGGGATAGGGCTTGTTAGACAAAGTTGTCTGAAAGGTTATGATTAAAGTAGTTATATTGTTAATTAGGGCTTGCCAAGAGGCAGGCGATTCAAGGTCGGTTATTTATTTAATGTTATATAATGGTTATATATTCAGAGGGTGTGCTAATATTTTATATTAAAAAGCTGAAGTTTTTTATGGCGATTTTTGCAGATAGCAAATGCTTAGAGGCGGTTGTGTCTATAACTGCAACGGCACCTAATAAATTAAACATCATCAATTCAAAACCAGAGATAATTTGCAGTTGTAGGCACAAGAGAAAGTTCAAGTACGGAAATGCAAATAATCCCACTGAAAATGCATCACCGGACAGGAACTAACATATTGCGCTTCTTCGCTGTCCAAAAAACGGAACAATACCCCCCACTAACTGTCTCTCCTAGTAAAGGGCTATCGGACAACACCCCAAACCAAATTTTTTTTTTTTTTTTGCAACCGCCTCTAAGCATGTGTCATCAGATGTCATTGCAATGGATGCCAATGTTGAAAGGCGGCACCAGGATATTTGGTGTGAGCATGTGAACTCCATCATCTCGATTGGGGTCGAAAGATGATGATGATGATGTTCAACAATTCGATACAATCATGATGATGATGATGATGATGATGTTCAACAACTCGATACAATGATGATGATGATGATGATGATGATGATGATGATGATGATGATGATGATTGTATCGAGTTATTGAACAAAGTGGGTTCTCTACCTGATCCAGGTGCCATTTCTCAACCTAACAGCAAACACTTTCCATCCCTTGTACAGATCTCTAGTATGGTCCATTCATGAGTATGCCATCCAAGCAACAAATCTTCATCTACAAGAAGATATTGGGCAGTGTATTCAATGGTTGACGACTAGGATATTAACAAGACTCTTCTTTTTTTTATTGTTTAAATTACCTGTAGCAATTGTTTAAATTACCTGTAGCAATTGTTTAAATTACCTGTAGTGTTATAAAAGATGTTAACATCTATGCATTTCTGGGCACGTTTAACAACGTTTGCAGATACTGCTTGTAGATCTTCTCTGGTGATTCTCCTGATAGCTTTGGTAATGTTTTCCTTTAGTTGATCTAGATTGCATAAACGTTTTATTTCCCCCAAAGATAAAAATCACATGATGACAAGTCTGGGGAATTACCTTTTGCTTATTGTTCTCTCTTCCGTAAACATGTCATGAACTCGTGTCAGTGATCTGTGAGACGTGTGGCATGTGGGACGATCTTGTTGGAAAAAGAACTGTCATTTGGTCATGTGGTGTCAGTTGGTTGAAAAGAGAAAGATGAGATAGATCGGGCTACTTTTTAAATGGGACACACTGTACCACCATCGATTTTGGTTCAACAAAAGAACAAGATCGCTCGTTTTAATGGTACCATTATTGTCTCTGTAGCTCTTCAACGTTTCGAGTTTAAAAAAAAATAGGAGGCTTTACTTTTGGAACGACCTTCGTAGCTTCTACTTGTCTCTTAACATGGTTTGCTGTACTATCCAATTTTTACAAATGATTTTTTTTTATTTAAATTAAACATTAGAAAAAGAAATCAGATCGAAATTCAGTCAATGAAATCGACATTACAAACAGAGTTCATTTCTTGGGACTTGAGGTATTGAGATTAACAATTCTTCCTAGTTACAAGATCTGCTATTATAGGAATTTATTTTATGGTTTCCTATAACCAGGTCAGCACTTCAAGAGAATTGAATAAGAAAATGACAGCACTTCTATGGCCAATGATTTAATTAGTGAAAGAACCAAATGGCCGAGGACATTAAGTTAGCTATGACTACTTTCATTTATCTGAAACTCTATTGAGAACAGATTGCAATGCTTTAAAAGAAATAGACACATACCGTACATAAAGGCACGAATTTCAAAACAAAATCAAAGAAATGGTCTACAAACTGTTTTCTTTGAATCAATTTGAAATGAATCTTTTTTTTTCTCACAATTTAGGCCTACTTCAATTTAAAATAGCAACGATCACTAATATTAAAAAAAATGTTTAAAATTAGAAATCAGTGAAAATATGTTTGAATTGTAAAATAACTTATTCAACTTTGTCCATTATTGGTGCTACAAATTTCTTTAAAATAAATCAATGACAGTTTAAATTTTAAAAAGTGGCTTCATATTTTCTTTATTTTCTGATTAAAAAATGTTTTGGTTAATGTAAAAAAAAAATCACATATTTAAACTACAAAATTTTCTTTCGAAGGAACTTACCTATTAATATAGTTTATATTCCAAATTTGGGAAAGAGCTTTACTACATAGCAGCAAAGAATATATCTTCAGAAACTAAACACGGCTTACAACCCAGGAATCAGAGGATGGCTGAGAAGATACAATGGATAACAATAATGAAAACTGCAGAAATATTAAGGAAAACCCTTGAATGCAGAGACCAACACACATGAACTACTGACACACACTGGACATACAGAAACGGCTACAGAGGTTAAAACACAAATGAACGTCCCATAGAATCATGAAAACTGAAACGGTATGATTTTTTTTGTGTGTGTTTATATCACCATAAACTGGCACCACACCAAATAAGTGAGGAGGGTCAAGGAGGATGGAATGACCGAGAAGTGAAAGCACTAGCCAGACCTCCGCTGGTTGAGTGCAAAGAGAACTGGAACCTTGGGGAGGCTTTTTGTCACCCAAATTCCAATGAAGACCAATGGTTGCTGCCGATGAGAAATCAATAGTAAGTGGCTGTTGCGATAGTGTAAATTCTTTTGCAAAGTTTATCGAAAGAGATGGAGGGAACTGGAAATCTGGGGAGAGTTTTTTTACTCAGATTCCAGAGAACACCACAAGTTGCTCCCAAAAAGAAATCTCTGATGATGGCCTGTGTGTCTACTCCTAGTGAGTAAATAATAATAATAATAATAATAATAATAATAATAATAATAATAATAATAATAATAATAATAATAAAACAAACTTCTCTTATGTCTTACAATAGATTTATATTCAAGACTTCTCTACATTTGAATCGTCCACTATAAATTATCTATATAACATATATAATACATATGTTATTTTATGAAGGTTCTTTTCTCCGTGATGAGAGTGTTGCTTAAATTTAAATTCTAAATAAAGTTTAGTAAGCCAATTTAATGCAGATATATATTTATTAAATAAACAAACATTTATTTGTTTATAACTCAAACTTTTCGAAATCATCACGCCTTCTTCAAAATAGAATCAGTTTTTTTTTCTTTATATTATTTTGTTTAAGTTTCATAGCTTTTGCAATGTTCAGTCGAAGGTAAAAACAAAAGAACATTATAAGCCTGTAATTTATTTTGTTAACAATTTTCTAGCTAATAATTTCCAAAAGAAGGATCTCACAGCTCAAACTAGGAAAGTCGCCTGTCAATTTGAGATGCTTGTATAGAACATATGTAGGTTTTATTTATGTCTTGTTTTATTATTATTATTGCAATCCTAACTTTATGGTTATGTCAACCCATCAAGCTATTGGCATGATCTCAAGAGACAACGTTTATATTTATGTTGGCTTTAGTGTTATCATGCATAAAAAAATTAAATAAATAAAAAAAATAACAGCTAATCTTGGTGACAGACTTCCAGTAAAAAGAGAGAACAACAAAAAAAAAACAAACAAATCCTACAAAAATAGCAATAAAACAGAATCCTGCAGCTGATGTAATAACTTTCATTTTATTACATGTGGTTACATACTTTACTCTTGAATGCACAATTTCTCTATGCATAATGTGCAGTTTGTTGACACGGAATAAAATGTATGTAAGCTACATTGAAAACAGCATTTCTTTTTGTTAGAAGGATTGCCTAGAAAAAAAAAGAAGATCCTCTATTGTCTACAAGAAAACAATTTTTAAATAAGGGCAACTATTTCATATCTTTATCTTTAATTTATACTTTAATTGATTCACATCTGCCATCAGATAGTGTTAGAGAAATGCATTTTCTTTAATATTCAAACTAGCAGGGAGACGACTTTGCCCGGGATTGAATGATAATCAACATATGTTTCACACTAACATATTTTTATTGTCATTCAAATCGGCGAAATTACCCATTTTTCGATCAAATTGATTGATTGCTTGTTGTATTTGGGGACCCATTGCGGTGCACCGGGAGGAAACCTCACATGCCGCTATGCAGTGACTTAGTAACTGTACACTGTAGAGAACCTACTGTTAATCTTATAAAACTATTTTTATATATAATGGCTGGAATAAAGTTTAAAATGCAAAAGTCAAGTATCATAGTTCATTTGTGCTCCAAAGAGAAACATTCATTTTGAACGCGCTGCTGTTATATCAAAGAACCTATTGGTGCTGTTATATCAAAGAACCTATTGGAGTTTTCAAGTATCATGGTGCAATTGTGCTTTAAATAGAAACATCTATTTCGAACGTGCTCCAGTCATATCAAAGATCCTAATGTTGAATTTATATCTTGGGTCTTTCGGCTTGTGTGATAATAAAATTTCTCAAATGCACTTGTGATGTTTGGTGTAAAGTGTTAACTTTGATCAAAATCGTCTGTTCATTCTTTCATCGGATTATTTTGATTATCGATACTTATCAAAAACATTCCAATATAAAACCTATGTAATAACACTGCCAGGCGCATAAAGTACATTTGTGTGAAATTTCGTAAAATCAGTCCAGCCACTTTCGAGTCCATAGGGAATGAACACACACAAAGTTTCTTTCATATAATAGTAGATAGATAGAGATATTATTTATTGCTAGTAAAATGAAAGTTTTCTGTGTATTGTTTTGTTAACTATTGGGTTTTATTGCATGTCAAAGCGTAGTTCATGTTATACAAGCACCACAAGTATGTTTTATAGATTTGTACGTACGATAGTAAATAGTCTAGAAACTATAGATTCTATTTAACTAAAAGATATGGGTCAGAGAGTAATAGCAACTAAGGAGTTGACTCCATACTCTTCACTTGGGGTCTCGCCACCACATCTAGTTTAAGGTTATACTAAGTAGCTCTTATATCTCTTAATTTTTGAGATGAGGATTGATAATTTTTATTATTTGGATTATTCAGACTACTGTTCTCATCTTCAGTATTATTCGCATAACATTCCAGTCGAATTAACTTTCGGCCTTCTTCAGGTGTATTATGCTTCTTTTTTTTTTTAAATTTTCTTACTTTTAAGATTGTAATGCTGGGTATGGGGCAGCCAAACCAGCTGCATACATTGCCCTACTTTTTATTGAAACCAACCGAGAGCTCTTTTTAGTATCCTCGTTGTTCCCTTAGGTGCAATTGTCTGGATCTCTTTTGCACTTGGTTCACCAGGAATATTAGTTAGGTATGACTTCAGGTTCTTCTTCATAAGCCCTGTGACACATATCATATAATAACTGGTATGATTGTATCATGTCTGTATGAAGAACCTGATAACTTATCAAATCGAAGCAGTAAAGAATTTATACAATATTCTGCCAAGGTTGACTATCTAATAAATTCGCTGTACCTATCAGGTATTGCTCAAAAGTTTCATTTACTCTTTCAAAAAAATATTTTTTGTTTTAAATATAAGTTTGAAAGTTAAATTTTGTTTTAAATATAAGTTTGAAAGTTAAATTTTGTGGTAAAAGTCTTTTTGCTAAAGCCAATAAGATAAATACTCTCTTCACGAAATGGGATATCGATGACTTATGCAATAATCCAAAATCTAATTCATTCTAGAGCAAAGCTCTACAGAATTACTCTTCCTAGGCATACTAATAAAAATTAAAAACATAATCACAGACATTTACCACAAACCCACAGACACCCAACAATATCTCCACTTTAAAAACCATCATCCAAAAGGCTGTCTGAGATCCATACTCTAGTCCCTAGCATGCAGAATCAGCACCATAGTCAGACAAGCACCTTCAATCCGCCTAAATGAATTGTAACCTTGAGGAGAAGAGGATACTCATCACAACTAATACATAAATATATCGAACTGGCAGAAAAAAAAGCAAATTAAGACCCCCCCCCCAAAAAAAACGGAACAAAGAAAAAAATTATAGCACGCGTCTCTACACGCAATACAAACAACTCAGAACTGTTAACAGAGATAACAAAAAATACTTGTTCTACTCAGCAAAGGGTTATGGCCACCATGTTCCCCGAACTTGTCATCATGGGATTTTTATCTTTGGGGGAACTTTAAAACAAAAAGTGTATGCAAATAATCCTCACACTCTAGACCAAATAAAGGAAAACATTACCAACGCTATCAGGAGAATCAACAGAGAAGTTCTACAGGCAGTATCTGAAAACATTTTTACGGGCTACTTTTAAATGGGCCACCCTGTACTACATAAAACCTTACAAAAAAATAATAATATTCATAATATCAGAATTATGTCAAGGGTGTTAGTTCCACATAAAAACGTGTTTTAATTTGAATAAAATAAAATATGCATCAAGTGCGCTTGAAAGCCAAATCACAACGTAATATAAAGAAAATAAACAAATATTTTACTTGTTTGAAATTTATAAAATAAATATATTTCGGAGGTATACTCCATCTCCAGTATGTTGTTTTCTTTCTTTTTTTTTTTTGAATTATAATTATTTCCAATAGAAAATATTAACAGATTAAACATAAATTAAAATAGAAAGAAAGTAGAATTCAAAAATCAAAATTAAATTAAAAAAACAGAACCAGATATATCTTATTAAGATTACGAAAATGTCATCTATATTTCATAATTAATTTTTTTTTTTTTTTTTTTTTTTACATAGGCATCACCACATTATGAAGGCCCAGAGGCCACTCAAGGATAAGGGTTAAAGAGTGTACAGTAGAAATTGGACAATATAGTAATCATTAGTAATGAAAATTTGGTAAATTTGATAACTTATATGGAACGGCTCATCAAGAACTTATTTACTTTAGACTTGAACACAACCATATTGTAGTCAGCCGGAAAGCAGGAAAACGGAAGACAATTCCACAGGCGTGCAGTTCTAAGAAAGAAGCTTTGTTCATGGAATCTACGTTTAGGTTTAGGCACAGATAAAGAGTGGGGGAAATTATTGATAGTGTTTTCAGCTAGACGAGTGTTTCTTGTGAAAGTTTGGCGAGGGGGGACCATAGATTGAAGCTCAGTCAAACACTTTCCATGAAAATAACGATACATCAGAGACAAACTCGCAACATCTCTTCTGTGAGATAGAGGTTGCAGCAAAGAGAAAAGGACATCTCCTACGAGGCTACGAAGTCTATTTTGAACTCTATCAAGGCAGGACAAGTCCTTTCTAGCACCTCCTGCCCAGATGTGGCAACAGTATTCCATCTTTGGACATACCTGGCTCTTATATAGATAGAGAATAGCATCAGCAGTGAGATATTTACCGGATCGATAGAAAGATCCCACCATTTTTCCAGCGGCCTTGGCAACAGATTTGATGTACGTGTTCCATTTAAGATCAGGAGTAATGGTCAAGCCCAGAAGCTTGTCAAAACTTGAGGCCTCCTGAAGACGAGAGCCATTCATTTCGATTGATGCCAAATGTGGATTAGAATGTTGATGATGTAAAGAGAGAAGCTTGGTTTTAGATGCATTAAAAGTAACCAGCCACTCCTTTCCCCATTGTACTACGTGCTCAAGATCAGAGGAGAGAGAATTGGAGAGAACTTGGTCGTTTACTGTCTTAGATGTGCAACCATAAATGGTAGTGTCGTCAGCATAAATGTCTACAAATGATGTAAGGATGTGATTTGGAAGATCATTAATGTAGATCAGGAAAAGAGTTGGGCCCAGGATGGACCCCTGAGGGACACCGGCATTAATACTGTGAGCTTCTGATTTTTGCCCCTCAACTACTACTCTTATGAACCTATCAGAAAGAAATGATTTAATAATTGAGAAGACATTTCCAGCTATACCATAACTAGCGATCTTATGAAGTAAACCTTTATGCCATACCCTATCAAAGGCTTTAGATATGTCAAGAGCAATTGCCCTAGAAAGATTGCCACCGTCGAGAGATTTGCTAATCCTATGCGATATAACTGTAAGCACATCTGCTGTAGATCTAGCAGAACGGAAACCATATTGAGTGTCACTGAGAAGGTTATTTTTGTTGAGATGGTTGATTACTTCTGTATTGAACACAGATTCTAGCAACTTACTCATGACGCACAGGAGACTTATTGGCCTGTACTGAGAGGGGGATGAGCGATCACCTGAATTCTTAAATACAGGGCATACTGATGAGATTTTCCAGGGAGATGGGAAACTATTCTCCTTAAGACAACGTTTAAACAGTTTTGTAAGTATGGGCGCTAATTCAGGTTGAAGTTTTTTGAGTACTATAATTGGAATACCGCCAGGGCCAGTTGCTTTACTGGAATCAAGGTTTTTGATTAGTTTGGCAACATCACGTACATATATACGTATATCACATAGGGTGTTTTCTGATACAGGAGGAAATATTGGGGGTTGGCGGCCTTGGTCGCAAAGGGTAGAATTAGCTGCAAAGTTCTTGACAAAGAGTTTGGCTTTGTCTGATGCTGACGAGATTACCTCAGGTCCATTGATAATAGTTGGGATGGAGCGCACGCTTCTGTTCAGGATTCTGTTTGCTATTTGCCAAAACTGGTGGGAACCAAGCCGCTGCTCAGCTACTTTGGACTTAACAGATTGAGCATACAACTCTCTTGCGTTCCTCATTACTTCCTTACAATGGTTGCTGGCAGTCCTGAAAACGGCTTTAGTTTCCATACATCTATTACGTTTGAAGCAGTGGAAAAAGTGATTTCTGTGCGCAATGGCAGCAGCACATTCTGGAGAGAACCATGGCTGGCTGTTAGGTTTTTGCTGAAACGTTTTAGAGGGTATGAAATGGTCAATACCTACAATTAACCATTAAGTCAGGTCTAATACTATAGAGGACACATCCTTTTTAAACATGGAATGCAGAGGTAGATCAGATATAAATGTACGGAAGCTATCCCAGTCAGCCTTAGTGTATCGATATACTGTACGATGGAGAGGTACGTCTGGGGACTTATTACATTTCATTTTTATCTTAATTGATACAACTGAGTGGTCGGAAGATCCAAGAGGCGACAGAACAGAAACTGAACATAGTTCAGGGCAAGTTGTGAGAAAAAGGTCTAGTAGGCTAGCATACTGGCCGTCATTGTCGGGCACACGGGTGGGTTCCTGAACAATCTGAGTGAGGTCATAGGCAATGGAGAAATCATGACAGAACCTCCCCTCATCATCGGTCTTGTTTGAGTGGGTCAACCATTCGACGTTGTGAACATTGAACATTTAATAACAATTAATAATTTATGTGCGTATATGAATGATAATGAGAAATAATCCGTGTGCATGTGTGTATGATATTCAACCAAATATATTACACACACACACACACACACACACACACACACACACACACACACACACACACACACACACACATTTACACACGCATTCTCTAAACGCAAACAAACACTCCCGTAGTTATGTGACAAAGCAACCACAGAAAAACATATACATGCGCGCACACACACCTGCACACAAGGAAGAGGAATGAGGAAAAATAAAAAATTAAGAAAACAGAGGAAATACGACCTGAATCCCCCACTCAATGAATCTCAACTGATACTAACCAAACTGAGATTTAAAACGAGAGTTAAAATAGAGATAAATTAAAATTTAAAAATCAAAATTTATATAAAAACAGTTTCCCTGCCAAGAAACGGACAATTAAAATTACAAAAATGCGAGCATACACCTCCACAAAGGAAGAGGAATGATAAAAAAAACATTTTAATTTTAAAAATAAAAGAGGAAATACGATCTGAATTTCCACTCAATGAACTTGACCTGACCCCAAATTAACTAAGGGTGGGCTACACTTAAGTTGAAAAAAAAACAAAACAAAAAAAAAAACAACAATTTAAAGATACATCTTATTTTGTGAGGAGAGCATTTAACCTCGAAATACTTTTGCGACACAGTTTCTGATGAGGACGTCAGAAATCATCTGAAACACGTTAAACTGATTTCAAGAAGTGGAAACATGAAAATATCAAATCAAATCAAATAAAATAAAACATCTATATAAAAACACAACAATTTTTGGTGACCCCATCCATTAAAATATACATGTTTTCTCTCATTGGAATCTCTGTAGACGTTTTATATATATATATATATATATATATATATATATATATATATATATACACACACACACACACACACACACACACACACACTGAGCCAAAAAAAGAGAGATGGTCTTTAAACCTAGCCTGACAGGTTGCTGTTTGTATTCAGTTGAAAGGAATTTTTTACTAAAGGTTTGTCAATTGATCTGAAATGGAACACATACATCAAATCTGTTGCCAAGGTTGCTGGAAAAATGGTGGGATCGTTCTACCGCTCCAGTAGATATCTCACTGCTGATGCAATTCTCTATCTATATATTGATATATTGTTTATGTTGGACTTGAAGACATGCAAGTTGTAGTCAGGTGGGAAACAGGCAAACGGAAGAGAGTTCCACAGGCGTGCACTTCTAAGAAAGGAGCTTTGTTCATGGAATCTACGTTTTGAATTAGGCACAGATAAAGAGTGGGGAAAATTATTGACAGTGGTTTCAGCTAGGATGGTTGTTTTTCGTGAAAGATTGGCAAGAGGGGCTAGAGATTGGAGCTCAGACGAGCACTTGCCATGGAAATAACGATAAAACAAAGACAGGCTTGCAACGTCTCTTCTGTGGGAGAGAGGTTGCAGGGTAGAGAAAAGGGCATCCCCCACTAAGCCATGAAGTCTATTTTGTATTCTGTCAAGGCAGGATAAGCTGTTTTTAGCACCTCCTGCCCACCTCCTGGACGTACTTGGCTTTTATATATATACTAGCAAAAGTACTCATCGTTGACTGGGTTCAAAAACAGCCTACAGAAAATGGACTCTGATTTATGAAAGTATGATAGGTTATGAAAAGGAAGGGTTGTAAAGAGATAGCTTCGAATTTGGGGGTATCAAAACCAAAGCAAAATATGATAAAAGTAAAAATAAAATAGATAAACCCCATAATTTATTATACCATACCTGTTCACACTGAAACACTTATCACAATATTCTGTGATCCTTTGTTCGATAAAATGCATACCCATTGGCTGATAGGAAGGGGCGCGGTGGGCACTAGAAAGCTGATTGGCTAACTAAAATCCTCAACAGAAGAGGACCATATAAAAACGAGAAACAACCACAGAATTCGCGCATAAGCCTGACGAATCCTAGAATGGATGAAACGCCGAATATTCAGTGTAGCTTAATCGCCATATATATTTTATAAATTACTATATATATATATATTAGTATTGGATCGATTAATCAGAATTGGAATCGGGAATCAAAAAAATCAGAATTTTTTTTTGGGGGGGGTATCAGAATGGGTATCAGAATCGGAAAAATTTGTGCCTATTTTCCAATGCCAATAACGATTCTTTTATTTGGCTTTTTATTTGATTTTTTTTAAATAAAAATATTCTACCGCTGATAGTAAAACTAAAATTGTGAATATCTGTTGATTTTAACCTATTAATAAAACTAAAATCGATAGATCATCCCTCACAAGTGAATCCTTACGTTTAAGAAAACATCTGCACATTTAACATGTGTTTTTACAGTAATCGTGAAAAATAATAACTTTATAGTTAAATATGTAGAGAATCGAAATCGGTAATTGTATCGGAATCTGGAATTTAATACAGAATCAATAATTGTATTGGAATCGGTAAAAATACTGGAATCGTCCTATCCCTACTATATATATATATATATATATATATATATATATATATATATATATATATATATATATAGAGTCATCCACATACAGTACTGTTTCGCTGTTTCACAGCTCATCAGTGCAGCTAGACAAGCAACTACCTCAAGCCAGACAGTCAGAGCTTCTAACCATTGCGCTATTCGGCTGCTGCTATGCGGGTAGTGAATTGACGATGCTTTGACATTGTCAAAATACTTAAGCTCAATTTGTTTACACAAAGAGCATTGCTTCATACGCTAATGGTAATTTGTATATGTTGTGGTGGCAACCACTTATTTGCATATGCGAATAACATAACACTATAAATGGCAAGCCTAGGTTGGCCTTGGTGTGTCTTACTCAAATGCCACCAGAAGTGACGCCGAAGAGCGTACATGTCCTCCCACCAAGACTCTATGACTCGACACCGTCATTTGTACATATTGTAAATATACCTTTTCTTTAATACACTTATTATTGCGTTATCTTGTTGTTTGCGTCTTCATTGTATTTCCTTACTAATTATTGTTCAACCTTGCAACCACAACAGTTGGCGACGAGATATGAAGCGTCAAATATAACAGTTTGACGAAGAACTATTTAAAAAAAAAAAAAAAAGTACAACGCAAAGGTTGACCATTTTTTTTAAGGAATGCAAAGTGTTGACGAGCAAACGGATTTTACGCTAAAGAGAAGTTTCAACTCAAGTGAAAAAAAAAAAACTCTAACGTGGCAAAAGCGACAATTTACGCCGTTTTCTGGGAATCCGACTTGCAAACGAATGTAAAAGTGAATTTTTGTTTGTTGCTACACGACAAATCTTACTAAAGGACCAACTTACAAACGAAAAGCGAACTTTGTTCTGTCGCAAAAACGACAGGTCAGACCCGTATTACGAAAAGCAAGGAAGTAACCTACGGAAAAAGTTCACCAGTGGATTCTAATTACTGTTCTCCGTAAACAAAACAACAACTAAAGGACTTTTTAATTAATGTTTTGGTTGACGTCGGTACTAAAAGGAAATACCACAGCTAAAACTAAAATTCAAGGAAAGGATTTTTTTTTCTTGAAGTTGTCACTGAATAACGGATAATACAGTAAAACGTCACGGAAAAAAAGGTAATCTCAATTTAAGAGGCATTTTAATTACTAAAATACTAGAGAAAAAAAAACTCAAAGAACTAAATGTACTGCATACATTTATTCAATTGTGACTCGATTAAAAAAAAAAAAAAAAAAAAACCCAAACTTTTATTTTGTGGAAAGAGTTACTTATTAGTAAGTGTGAGAGACGCTCAAGGGTACAAAAATAAGAATTGTCCCAGTCGTGAAGGATTTCTCCTCCACCGAAAGAGAACAAGAAATGGAAGTGCGGCATCCGAAGAACAGATGCTACACTTTGATCCTGACCAAAAGGCCAAGAGTAGCGGTGAACCCGTGGAAAAAGAAAGGGAAAACAGGCAGCTGTAAACGACGAAAAGAAGAGGAAAAAAGATAAGATCGTAGCTTATGGTGGAAGAACGTGATGACGTTAAATTGGCCATGACAGCCCGTGGGTGGCGAGGATACCAATGAAATTCCGATCTACAAAGCAAACAGTCGCCGAACAGCGGGACGACACGTGACCCTATTGAAAAGACGCGTGGCCTTTGTGGAATCGGATTCAGCTGTTTTTATGTCCTCTCAAAAATAATTAAGTTAGGCATCTCTGTTTTTATGTCCTGTCAAGTTCCATTAGGGAACAACCGAATGCCAACAGAGAAAGAAAGACAGCTCCTTTTTTGGGTATAGACCGCCTGGCGAAGATTTGACGGATAGTGATCCCTTAATTCTGATTGGCCAACGACCTGAAACGGGAAGAGACCCAGTCCACGCCCCCACAATATAAGCAGCGAGCCTTGTCAGAGTAAGAGAGAGAGCCTTGCTTCCTTGGGTCCGACGAACGTAGATTCCCCCATCGACTGTCCCTGTCACGTAGATAATTGAGTTGTCTGTCGGAGAGAGAGAAGAGAAAACCTCGCAGTTAACAAGTGGCCAGTCCCTAACTAAACAGCTAACTGCGATTGCACCCTGATTGAATACAAAGAAGTTTAAACAAAAAGAAACGCTTATTGACTTGGTCCCTTCAATTGTTTTTGCATGACAAGTCTGTTTTAGGAAACCGGCCGTGACATCATCGCTGAGGAAACATCAGAGCCGACAACCGGGGTCATTCCACCACTGGACGACGCGCGGGTGACGTAAGTGTCACATAACTGGTGTCGATGACCTGTGATACCTCGTTTCGGTAGGAAACGTGCGAACGAATTTCCACGGGCACATATTTTTTTTTTCTTTCTCTCTCGAGGGCATAAGATCTCCCTGTGAGAGTGGGAATGGAAAGTTGAAAGATTGAAAAAAAAAAAGAAAAAGAAAACGAACTAAACAAGAAGGGAGAAAAAGAGAGAAAGCCAAAATTGAAAAAAAAAGAAAAAAGGAAAGAAAGTAAACTCGAAACCAAAGCGCATCTTGAAAAAAAAAAAGAAAAAAGAAGAAGGAAAAAAAAACAAAAACGCCACGAGTGAAGCCAGACGACGAACTTTAATCAACTGATTATAAAGTCTGAACAGCTCGTTGGTCATTCTCATTCACCAGCCAGAAGAACACAAGTGCATCAGACCGGGTAAGTCCATTTTTTTTTTTGCTGGTTCCCTCTTTTGTATGCTTTGCTTTCAGCGGCTGTCTGTGTTTTGTGTTGGGCGCTGTTACACCTTGTAGGGGGCGAGGAGTGGTAGGAGTGAAAAAAATAGATAATAACATAATGTATTCTCAGGGAGGACTCGGGGCGGGTCAGTCGATGGGGGAAGGGTCAGAGCAGACTGTTGAGCTGCAGATGACCATGGAGCGGCCACTGTGGGGAATCAGTGTACCCGCATATGGGGGAGACCCGAGGGGAGTCAAGGAGTGGTTGGCGATAATAGAAAAAAAAAGATTAGTATACGGGTTGACCGATAGAGAAATGGTGCTGCTTCCCTGTGACGGAGCAGTCGCAGCGGCCTCAGAATATATATGCAAATGCTTGGAAAGCAACCCAAGCATAGCCTGGTCTGACATCATCGCTGAGGAAACATCAGAGCCGACAACCAGAGTCATTCCACCACTGGACGACGCGCGGGTGACGTAAGTGTCACAAGTGCCTAAAAACGGAAAGTCAATTCCATTTCGTGATTCCAGATAAACCTGTTTTATTTTTTTTTTGCAGCGTGACTGGCAAAAAGAATATATTATTGCAAGCAGCGATATTATTATTGAAAACAGGAGCTTACAGCAATTTGCTTTTTTGTTGTAACCCAAACCGGTGTATATGGTACATGGTACAATATTTTTTTTAACTACACACTAAAAAAAAAAAAAAAAAAAAAAAAACATGGAAGACTTATCAAAAATGTTCATGCAATTTTTACAAGCACAGGCTGACCGCGAGGAAAAGAGAGAGGACAGATTATTGAAATGGCAGCAGGAAAAAGAAGAAAAGCAGAAAATGGCACAATTAAAGCAGAAAAAACTGCAATTGGAACAGGAAGAAAGGCATAAGAAACTACAATTGGAACAGGAAGAAAGGCATAAGAAACTACAATTGGAATATGAAGAAAGACAAGAGGAACGTTTTGCTAAAACACTGGAACTACTAAAGAGTAATCGAGAAAATGTCGATAGTGTTAATTTCTCCCATACAACTATTTTTAATAGCATGGACACATTTAATTATGTGCCTGAGGAAGAGAAGAATTTTGAAGCATACTACACAAGATACGAGGATGTTTTTCAACTGGACTGTAAAAATTGGCCAAATAGTCAGAAAGTGAGCCTCTTACTCAGAAAATTGGGTACATCAGAACACAGCAAATTCGTAGATTACATATTACCTAAAAAAAACTGCGGAATTAGAGTTCATGGAAGCTGTAAAATTACTAAAAGAATTATTTAATCCAAATATATCTCTTTTTCATAAAAGATGGCTGTGCATGAATCTAAGAAAGATGGACAACCAAGATTATTTGACATACGCATCAGTTGTCAATAAAAACTGCGATAATTTTAAGCTTGCAGAACTAATGGTAGAAGATTTTAAATGTCTAATCTTCGCTCAAGGGTTAGTTTCCACGAAAAATGCAGAAATACGCAGACGAGTGTTGTCTAAGCTGGAATCTGAGCAAGATTTAACCCTCCAGAAACTAGCAGAGGACTGTGAAAGTGCCATTACACTAAAAGGATTAAAAAAATATAGAAGAATCCGGAGTGGCATATGTAAGAAAAGTTAGAAAACCATACGCACCAACCAAGAACTTTACAAAGAAAAGCAATGGAACGGGATATTCCAAAGATAATAACCATAAATATAGTACACAATATAACAAGCCTCTTCCTAGATATAACTGTAAGAGATGTGCAGAAAAGCATTGGGAATCAGATTGTCCTTATAAGAAGAAAAAATGCTACATTTGTAAGAAGGTGGAACACAAAAGCGATTGCTGCAGATATAAAGATTACACCAGAAAGAGAGTACAGCAAACAAAATCAAATACAAAATTAGACAAAGATCGGCGAAAATACGTAAAAGTGGAAATATTTAAAACATCAATAAAGTTACAACTCGACTCCGGCTCCGATGTTTCTATAATAAACGTGAATACGTGGAAAAAGTTGGGAAAACCGGCCATGATGAAAACTAGTAAAGCAGCCCGGACGGTAACTGGTGGTGGTATAAAATTTGAAGGAGAAGTTGTCCTCCCGATAAAATTGAAAGGGATTTCGAAGAAATTAAAAATATTCGTACTAAAAAATAGTGAAAATCTGTTTGGAATAGATTTAATTGAGAAATTCGGACTATGGGATAAGCCAATCAATACATTCTGTAAAAAATTAGAATGTTCTTCTCCAACAACAGTAAATATAAAAGACGATTTAAAAGAATTATTTCCTGAGGCATTCACGACTAACTTAGGTCGCTGCAATAAATTCAAGGCCTCGTTTGAACTTAAAGAAAACGCCAGCCCAATTTTTAGAAAAAAGCGAAATGTTCCGTTCGCTGGGTTGGAAAAGATTGATAAAGAATTAAATAGATTGGAACAGACGGGAATTCTATCAAAAATAGAACACAGCGAGTGGGCAGCCCCCACCGTATACGTAAAGAAAAAGAATGACGAAGTTAGAGTGTGCGCAGACTTTTCGACCGGGGTCAACTCCCTATTAAAAGATCACCATTACCCCCTACCAAGCCCAGAGGAAATATTCACGAAGTTGAATGGGGGTAATATCTTCTCCAAGATAGACTTGAGCGACGCGTATTTGAAAATACCGGTCGAGGAGAATTGCTCAAAAATACTATGCATCAATACGCATAAGGGATTATACAAATACAACCGATTGCCTTTTGGCATCAAAGTACCGCCTGCCATCTTTCAGCAAGCGATGGACACCATGCTAAGTGGTATTGAGTGCGCATGTGCATACCTGGACGACATTGTTGTCAGGAGCAAATCCCTAGAAGAACATAAGGAACATTTGAAACAAGTATTTACTCGAATACAAGAATTCGGCTTTAAAGTAAAAGAAAGTAAATGTGACTTTTGTATGAGCGAGATTAAGTATCTTGGACACATAATAAACAAACATGGACGACGTCCAGACCCGGACAGATCTGCGGCAATAAAAAATATGCCAGCACCTGATAATGTAACAACCTTGCAGAGTTTCTTAGGACTCGCAAATTATTTCCAATCTTTTATTGAAGGAATGCATAACTTGCGAGCCCCCTTAAATAATCTGCTTAAAAAGGATACACCGTGGAACTGGACGCAAGAATGTCAAACCGCTTTTGACAAAATAAAGAGCGCACTAACATCCGAATTATTCTTAACGCACGTTGACACAAACTTAAAAATAGTCGTCGCTAGTGACGCTAGCTCCTACGGCTTAGGAGCATGCATTCAACATATTATGCCGGATGGGTCTAGAAAACCAATAGCGCACGCTTCGAGAACGCTGATACCAGCCGAAAGGGCATATTCACAAATCGAAAAAGAAGCGTTGAGCATAATCTTTGCCGTGACTAAATTTCACCGATATTTATATGGTAGACAATTCATACTTGAAACCGACCATAAACCGTTAGTCACGATCTATGGATCAAAAAAAGGATTGCCGGTATACACCGCAAATAGATTGCTGCGCTGGGGTACAATACTACTTAATTACGATTTCCAGCTACAACATCTAGCATCAAAAAAGATTTGCCATGCGGATGGACTGTCAAGACTGATACCACAGAAACACAATCTGGAAGAATCAGTCATTGCAGCAATTCGGACAAATGTTGAAGTAAAAAATATGGTAGCAAACATCATTAAGGAACTACCCGTAACTTTGTCGAACATTAAAAGGGAAGCCGAGAAAGACGAATATATAAAGGACATAAAAGAGAAAATTATAACGGACACAAAGGTGCAGGAAGTTTTCTCCATATGTGATGATGTGTTACTGTACAGTGAGAGAGTGGTAATACCCAAAACATTGCAGAATAGGATGTTAAGAGATTTCCACACAGGACATCCGGGGATAAATCGAATGAAGTCGTTAATGAGAAGCTACGTGTACTGGCGTAACATGGACACTGACATAGCGACAACAATTGATAAATGTAAAGGATGCCAGTTAGCGGCAAAATCTCCACCTATAGTACACAAACCTTGGCCGAAAACCGACCAACCATGGTCGAGAATCCACATGGACTTCGCTGGTCCAGTAGGTGAAAACTATTATTTAATTGTAGTGGATAGTTTCACAAAATGGCCGGAGGTAATGCGTTGCAGGAATCCAACAACGAACAACTCAATAGGGTTCCTACACGAGTTGTTTGCAAGATTCGGTGTACCAGACACACTGGTCACTGACAACGGAACGCAGTTCACATCCGCAGAGTAAGGAATTTTGTGACACGTTCCGAGTGAAGCACATCACGACTCCGCCGTATCATCGAAGGTCGAACAGCCTCGCGGAAAGGTTCGTGGACACGCTAAAACGAGCGTTAAAGAAATCCATTGGAACACCAACAGAAAAAGCTTTGCAACAATTCTTGCAAGTATATAGGATTACACCACATCCTAGTACACCATCAAACATATCACCAGCTGATCTAATGTTTGCCAGAAAGGTAAAATCAGCGTTTGACAAACTATTGCCAAGGCAGGCAATTATCCGAAACACTACACACACGAGAAGAAAGAAATATAACTCGGGAGATCGAGTATATTTTAAGTGCTACAGAAATAACACATCTTACTGGGAATGTGGAGTAGTGGATAAACGCATTGGTGATTTTACATACATGATTAAAGGCCCACAGAATATACATAAAAGGCACCTAAATCAGATAAAAAAACGTCATATCCAAGATGATGATGATACGACAACAGTCGAAGAGGAGGACACCATAGATATCATATACGAATCTTTTAATTTGGAACCGCCTCAAAATGCACCTGAACCCCGAAGATCAGGTAGGAAAAGAAAAGTGAATGAAACATTAATGGTAAACCCAAAAAGAAAAAGATATTGAAATCTGTGTGACTTCAAATCTTGGGAGAGGGGTGTTGTGGTGGCAACCACTTATTTGCATATGCGAATAACATAACACTATAAATGGCAAGCCTAGGTTGGCCTTGGTGTGTCTTACTCAAATGCCACCAGAAGTGACGCCGAAGAGCGTACATGTCCTCCCACCAAGACTCTATGACTCGACACCGTCATTTGTACATATTGTAAATATACCTTTTCTTTAATACACTTATTATTGCGTTATCTTGTTGTTTGCGTCTTCATTGTATTTCCTTACTAATTATTGTTCAACCTTGCAACCACAACAGTATATCACTTCCCAATATGCTCATCCCAAGATAGGGACTATTAAACCAATGACAAAAGTCTATATTTCAAATTTCATGATGCTGACCATCTTACAATTTATTCCTTTGATTACGTTGACATTTACAATGATTAACAGTAACTGTTTTGTAGCACAAAATTATTCATTTAATTATTATATCTATCAATGAATCTATTTCACCCTTAATTCATCAGAAGAAATAGCAACTGATAATCCACCAAAAGAAAATAAAATACATTTGGGCATGATTACAACATCCGAAAATTGGAAAAGAAGTTGCAATTACCTTTTTTTTTAATCCTTTATTACGCCATTTTGAATCACGAAACAGTTACTGTCAAGAATTGTAAATGTCAACGGAATTAAAGGATTAAAGTGTAAGATCGTCAACATCTTGTAATTTGGAATATAGACTCTTGCCATTTGTTTTTAATATGCTCTGTAATTACATTGAGCTTCATAAATTAAGGATTAGTATATAAAAAAAATGAAATATAATTGAAAAAAATCTTATTTCCACAGAAATATATATAAGACAAACGTCTATATTCCAAATTCCAAAATGTTGTTAATATTACTGTGCATTTCTTCCTGGATATTAAAATGTTCAATTCTTGACAACGCCTGTTTTGTACTGCAGAAACAATCATACAATTATTATGTCAATTTTTGATTTTCCGCTCTGACTCATCAGAAAAATAAGAACTCATTAACTAAATAGAAATGAAAAAAAAAGAAAAGGATTTAGGCATAATTACATAAAATCTGAAAGAAATTTTTCAAATAAGTTTTCGTTATAATACTTTTACTTTCTAAATCGTTTTAAAGAGCGTTTTCGCTCTATCTAAATCGTTTGAATTACATTCGTTTTAAAGCAACTGTACCTCCTTTTCAGAACGTTAAATACAAGACGAAAAAAAAAAAAAAGAAAATTCCGCACAATTTTCTTTTTTTTTTAATTCAAGCATTTCTCAGCCAGGTTGTGACTTGCGATGAAAAGTGGGTTCTTTACGACAACTGGCGACGCTCAGCTCAGTGGTTAGACGCCGACGAAGCTCCATGACACTTCCCGAAGCCAGAGTTGCACCAAAAGAAGGTCATGCTGATTGTTTGTTGTTTTACGACTGGTCTCATCCATTAGTTGTTTGAATGTAGGCGAAACCATTGCGGCGGATAAGTACTGTCAACAAATGAATAAAAGGCATGAGAAACTTCGACAACAACGCCCAGCATTAGTCAATAGAAAACGCCCAATTTTCCTCAATGACAATGCCCGACTGCACGTTGCTAAACCGCCCCTGTAAAAGTTGAACGAATTCTCTACGACTATGAAACTGCTTCATCCACCATACTCTGCAATCCTCTCACCTACCAACTACCACTTTTCAAGCATCTTGACAACTTTCTGCGTGAGAAATGCTACAAAAGCCTAAGCGATATCAAAAACGCCTTCAACGACTTCATCGACACCAGAACGTAAGATTTTTATGTTACTGGCATAAATAATCGACTTGTGTTGTGTTGTCAAAAGTATGTTGATTCTGATGTTGCTTATTTCGATTAATAAATGTTTGTTCGAGTCGAGATATGTTCATCTGACTGTAAAAGTTAAAAACCCGCAAGAACTTTATCATCAACTTGATACAACGAAAACGCTTGGCCTTCGGGACAAGATCAAAGTGTAGTATCTGTTCCGGCAGATGCTGCAAGCTATGACTAGCTATGACTAGCAAAGACCAGATGTGGGGGCAACCCCACATGCCTGACCTTTAACCAGCTCCCATTTCCCACCTCTCGGGAGCTGGTCCCCTTTTTCCCTTCCCCCTCCCTTCACTCCTCACATTAAAAATTGGCCTTGTGCCTAATTTGCTCGGTGGGGGAGCAAATAAATACCATCTGTTCCGGCGGATGCGGCAAAGCTAAGACTAGCAAAGACCAGCTATGACTAGCAAAGACCATATGTGGGGGTAACCCCACATATCTGAAATTGGTCAAGGTAGGGATCACCCTACGACCACAGTTACAATCCAGCTCCCATTTCCCACCTCTCGGGAGCTGGATTCCCCCTTTCCCTCCCCCTCCCTCTCTCTCCACATTAAAAAACGGCCTTGTGCCTAATTTGCTCAGTGGGGAAGCAAATAAATACAAAGATCAAAGTGTAGTATCTGTTCTTCAGATGCTGCACTTCAATTTCTAGTTCTCTGTCAGTGGAGGAGAAATCCTTCACGACTGAGACAATTTTTATTTTTGTTCCTTTTCTCCCCGTTAAAAAACGACCCTGGTGTCTAACTCTGTCCCGTGCGGAGGCATTGTAAATAGGATCTAAAGTGTGAAAGATCAACAAATTGACATTACTTTCAGAAATGATGCTAGTTGTCAACGGCAATATATAAATCGATACAGATTTCCCAAACAGAGAGCGGGAGTTTTATTTATTTATTTATTTATTTTCACAATCCTCCTATGTGTATGTGAAGAGAGAGAGAGAGAGAGAGAGAGAGAGAGAGAGAGAGGAGGAGGAGCAGCAGCAGCACAAAAACAACTAAAAATAGCTTGGATGATGCACTAATGTTAAATAGTAAAAACACATTAAAAATAATTTGAAAATTATAAAACATAAACCTTGGTAAAAAATAAAAATAAAAAAACTGGCAAATTTACAAACAACTTGATCAGAATAATTAAGCTCATGGGTTAATTTTTCAGATTAAATTCTTAAACAACTCGAATCAATCAAAATTAGGGAAAAGAAGAGGTGATGGTGGGAGGAAACAAGAATCATTCACTAAATTTTAGCCTTTACAGCAAAATTAATATTTTCAGTTTTCAGAGAAAGGTAAAACAAAACGGAGAGAGAAAGAGATAAAATAAATAGTTAAAAGATAAGGAAAGATAAAGCGAGACAAAGACAGAAAGAGAAATAAAATTCAGCCAAATAACAATGGAAAAAATAAGGAGATAAGGCTCTAGCAATTTTCAGAAATGAGCTTTTCCTTAGTATCATAAAACAATGGACATGGGAAGGAGCATTTTGACCAAAATGTGAAGAACTCACATGTATGGGAAGCTCTAATGATTTACGCAGAAGTACGCTTTTTCTGGATTAAAAAGACATATATAGAATTCCACTAAAAAGCTAAGAACACATATCCTTGCTGAATGCATCTAAAATGAAATGTATTTATTCAATCTGCACTTTTACTTATGAAAATCTTACTTCATCTTAAGCACGACATATCAATAAATGGACGGCAGAGCCTCTAATTGGGCTGTTCGGACATGTCTAAAACAAGATATATCCATGTAGTTTGTAAGTTTAGTCTTATACAAATTATTTGAAATAAAAAATATTACAGGTCGACCAGACAACGCCTTTCATAAAGATGCGAGGACACATTCTTTGAATAATGATAATACTTCAGGTTTTCAATCATTAAAAATAAGAATAAATAAACAAAAATCCATGATGATGTCTTTTGAACAGAAAAAATGAAAGTGAATGCCAAGCAATTATCTATTAATACAAAGCTGGCCAAAGAATATTAGCATTTAAACTGGATCTAAATACATCAAACTGATTTTGTTTTCTGAATAATTCTTTAATAAGCATCATTTCTTTGCATTTGAAGACAAAAATAAATTGATGCATTTTTATAAATATTCCAGTTTTTATAGACTGTTAATGCGTATGGTATAAAATCACTGAACGTAATGAATGCAACCTGTCTGGAATTAAAAATGATATTTATACATTCAAGTTGAATAATGTTTCTAATTCTAATGAGTTCTGGATTTTTTGAAAAGAAAAAATCTATTTAAATATATTAAAAAATATCTTGTCTGTGTGCGGAACAGTCTCTACCAAATTACTCTGACAATTTTTGATCTACAGACTTAAACCGGAAGTCAGAGAATCTAAAGTTCAACAAAAGTATTTTTTGGATTACTGTTTCTGATAGTACTAATTTCTGGATTTTTGAAAAACAAACAAAAAAATATCGATCCATACACATATAAAGTCGAGTTTTTTTTTGTTTTTTTTTTTAATCGCTCTGACGTTGATATTAAAAGCGTACTTTTTCTATCTAAAAATTATTAAAACGAACTTTTTAATATACTCAGTCATGGATATGTGAGCGACTACTTAAAGGTTAACTAATTTGCATATTCCTTTGAAAAACGAGCTTTCATTAATTAATTATTCGATTTTTTTATTGTTTCCTATAAGATGATTGGTTTCATTTCATTATTATGCTGGATTTTATTTATGTATAGTTGCTACATTCTTTGTTGATAGTGCGAAACATTAGATTTTAGACTCTTTTTTGGACCCTGCCTAAGAGTGAGAGACTAGTGATAGCTGCACCAGCCCAGACCTGGCAACAATACTCCATTCATGGGTGAATTGTGGCTTTGTAAAGATGTAAGATACTCTCTGGTGTGAGTAATTTTCTAGCATGGTAGAAGGAGCCCGCCTTTTGTTGAAGCTGCTTTAGCAATGTCCTGAATTTGTTCCAATTCATGTTGCCTGTGAATGTTAGGCCGATGGGTTTGAAAGATGGGCTCTCGGATAAGGTGGTTTGGGAGATGCACATTCAAGACGTCTGTTGCTTTGCTTGCCTATTCATTGGCTCTCCAAAATTTTCGAATGAGATTCATATTGCTGCATTTTAAGAACTACATGGGCCAAAATGAAAAAAAAAAAAAAAATGACCTGGACGTGTTTTATACGGTTTTGCTCATTGGTTTTGCTTTTTAGTGAAACTGGTTCTTCAAAAACTTATTATTTTAATCATTTTCTGGAAAATAAGAAAAACCACCACACAATTTTCACACATTTCCATTTAAAAAAAAAGAAGTTTTTGTGAATATTTTTACATTTTTCATAAGAACTCCACAGACTGGATTAAAGATTGTGAGTTTGGAGACCCCTGCTATAGTGTAATATTATTTATCTGTGCTTAAAAGTATGTGTATGTTCGCAATTTCAAATTCCATTTTTACAAGAATGTCACATAGGAAATAAACAATTTTATTATTATTTTTATTTTTATTTTTAATATTGTTATTATTATTATCATTATTTTTATTATTATTATTATTATTATTTTTTATTATTATTATTTTTATTATTATTATTACTATTATTATCATTATTTTTATTATTATTATTATTATTATTATCATTATTATTATTATCATTATAGTTATTTTTATTATTATTATTATTATTATTATTATTATTATTATAATATACTAGCAGAGCTCGTTAATCGGCGTTGCCCGATGGAAGCCCCCCTCCACTTGTAAAAAACTAAAGTATAGTTGTTGATAGTGGCCACTCTTAACCTTCCCATGTAAAGAACGATTTTCAGAATAGACCCTCCCCCAAGCCCCCATGGTAAGAATGACTGTCGGAATAGACACCCCACTACCTGCGCACGCAAGTGGATTACAGTGTAGAATGCAGGTATTTATATGTTGAAAAGTATCTGTCCATGCCAAATATAAATGACCTTGTCTTAATGAGTATACTCATCTATATATATATATAAAACTCGTCATTCTCAAAAAAATTGAGGACTTTGATATAATTTAAAAATTGCCCGTTTTGTCACCTCATTTGATCTTGATATCCAAAAAATACCCCCTTCCCCCAATTGTTTTTTCGGAGAAGGGCATTTCATAACGAATAAATATAATATAACTTTTAATCGACAATTCACACACACACACAGAGAGAGAGAGAGAGAGAGAGAGAGAGAGAGAGAGAGAGAGAGAGAGAATAGATGATAAACTAAACGCAAAGTAAACTGTACCAAAGCGAGAATTTTTCAATTTGGGTTCTACCTAAGTGTATGCGAGCGAATAAAAAAAAGTTCTATAATTACATAAGATAGTGGCTAATAGTGCAGACAAAATAAAGTTGTATATGGAATCTGTTGCTGTAAACCTACGGTATTTTGGTTCAAACTGCGCCTCTTCTATAGAGATTTAGCTACTATGAATGTTATTATCTTACATTTTTCTCTTCCAACAGACAATTATGTTAGCATTCAACTAAAAGGATTGTTGTACAAGGAAAAATCATCTGCTATAACCTAGGAATAAGAAAGCTTATAATTTGACGTATAAAATAAAACTGACATATATCAAAGCACTTAGGATAGTGTGCTATAGTTAAATAAAACTAATTTTAAAGTCTAAGTCTTTATGCATAACCACAAGGGATCTCTATATAAATGCTAAAACTAAATGAAGCCGATGAGTGAGAAAACAGTTATCTTCTGCTCATCAAGTTAAATATAAGTCAAAAGGAACAGAAAGGGAGAAAAAAAAAAGAAAAAAAGGGAGAAAAAAAAGAAAAGAGGGGAAAATACAAAAAAAGAATTTGATGCAAAAAAAGAGGAGGGGAAAAAAATTGAGAAAACAAAGTATGATAGCAAAAGAGCAAATGCCAAAAATAATCAAGTGAATAAGAGACAAAAAAAATACATGAATCTAGAATCTTCCGAAATCAGTCTTTTAACATAGAAATTATTGAAGGACAATTTTAACTGTGTCAAATTGGCTGCAACTGAACAAAATTAATGTTCAAATATGGCTGTCACAGAATCATGAACTTGATCTCAGACTAAACATGGAAAAAAAAAATCAAGCACTAATTTGCTAAGAATTCTGCACATTTTGTTCGAATTTTAAGTTGCCCTTGACAATTATATAATGCGGGTAGATTTGCCTACCATAAACTGGGTATCCAATAAGTTAAACATAACTAATAACACTTTTTAAAGATATGATTCCTCTAATTCCAACCATAGAAGAATAAATAAATAGAAATCCATGATGATAT
This sequence comes from Euprymna scolopes, assembly GCF_053919585.1. Lineage (NCBI taxonomy): Eukaryota > Metazoa > Mollusca > Cephalopoda > Sepiida > Sepiolidae > Euprymna > Euprymna scolopes. Next base: position 172,366,253 of record NC_136482.1, read on the forward strand.
CTTTTGTACAGAACAATTAAAGTGAATGCCAGGCAATCATCTACTGATATAAAGCAGGCCAAAGAATATTAGTATTTAAACTGAATGTAAATATATCAAACTGATTTGTTTTCTGAATTATTTCTTAATAAGCAGCATTTCTTTAGGTAAAACAGTCAGAAGTTTTGGGAGGAATTTGGTTGTTAACAATGCTAGGAGTCAGAAAAACCTAAAAAAAATCAACAGACAATTTGAATATTGGAAGACAGTAAAGTATTGAGTTGGAGTCAGATGTTTTAGATATCTAGGAGCCAGAGTTGGAATTTTTTGGCATCCTAGAAGTTGGAACCAAACCTCTGCAACCCTGTTAAGTTTCAGTTTTCATCACAACAATATATTTTTGACAGATTTTTAATATTGCAAACTCTTTTTGATTTTCTAAAAACATGCCTGAAAGAGCACAACTAATGAAAATGTTAAAAAAAAAACAGATTATAATGAGATTGAAACAATTGTTAAGATATAATCATGTCGATTTTCAAAATCTGAGCAATTTTTTTTTATACTTTAAAAATAATGGGTACTTAATCTGAAAAGAAATTAACTTTTTCTGCCCCCATAATTTCAGTCATCTTATGTTTGATCGTGAAATAATATTTTAAAAACTTTTTTCGTCAAGTTGTTTGGATCAATTTCCATAAAAATCTTCAATCACTTGTTTTTAAGTTTAGTATTGAAAATGCTGTTGATGCAGAAAAGTAAAGATCTAGTGGCAAACATGTTCTTATACTGAATACAGTTTCACCGGAGAAAAGTATACCACATAATAAAGTTCCAGTGACTAGAAGGTTGTTTTTGATTTTAGTATTGAAAATAGTGTTGATGCAGAAAAATATACTACGAGATACAGATCTAGTGATAAAGGGGAAGAATATATGCTTTCTGGGTGAGAAACCATTCATCGAACACTTATCGTTAGTTCTATTTTTCACAGTTTTCATAATTGCATTCTGTTCTTTATTGCTTTAAAATGTTTTGAAATCTGCATTTTTCAAGATGATGAATCCGTCTTGGGATGAGTATTCTAACTGGTAAGATATGTAAGAAATCCTCATGTAGATGCATGGAAAAAAAAAGAAATAAGATGGCTCTTGGAATTATAAAGTGATTAAGGTATAGTCGAAAAAAGGAGGATAGTAAATAACAATTATACATAACCAAAATGATAACAAGGTTTAGGTGAAGGGTGTGAGTAGATATTGTCTTTGGAATGTGATTATGATTGTTGTGATAATTTTAAGTTTGAGAATAAATTTGTAAATATTTTTTTTTTTTTTTCAGGAATGTATGAAAAATAATTAAAGAAAAACTGACGATTGAAGTGAGCACACATTCCATTTTTTGCGTCCTCCAGCTAGGGTATGGGAAATTGACTACATCTGTAATGCAGGAATATGTTAAATGAATATCAACAATCTATTACTAATAAAATGTAAGCTATATATATATATATATATATATATATATATATATATATATATATATATACAGTGATGATCATATTTATTGGCACGGTAAAATAAAAGTTAAATTTTGTCTAATAAATTCTAAAAAAGGGATTAAATTAAAGAAAATAACAAAGTATATTATGTATTTTTAACTGGCCTTTCCGATGCAGCAATCGGATTTTAGAAAAAATAAATAACAATATATATATATATATATATATATATATATATATATAAGGACTTTGTAAATTGTCTTTTGGAGTATTCAGTCGAACAATAAATTTTGATTGTAAAGTTCAACTTCAACTTACAGTTTTAAATTTCTTATATATATATATATATATATATATATATATATATGCTAAAAGATAGCATAACTATTCATTTTGCTACTCTATTTCCATGTTCTGTTTTCCTTGTAATTCATACTCTTTAAGCAGGGTTATTCGAACTTGGCATATTCCCTGAGTGAGGCTGAGGAGCTCTACAAGCCCTTTCTTAAAGATGACCAAATGCTTTATGTGGAAAAATTAAATGGCTGCAGACATTTAAATATTGATTTCTTTTTTTTTACTGAAAAGATACATAACTATAGGTGTAAAATGTTTCAAGATTGTTCATGAACCTATGATTTCGAATCAAAAGTAGATATTTCAGCCTATGTGCAGGGGGGGGGGAGGGAGTAAGATCAGCCTTCTGGGTATGAGGCAGTCTGTTCTTTCTTTTTTTCTTTTCTTTATTAGATTTTCACCCCAAACAAGGCACATTGCCACTTTGATGTAGGGGGCTTCTATGAGGGACCTAAGTTGCAGGGGTACTATGTAGGGAGTTTAGCAGCAAGATGTCTGTTCACATTATACTTGAACTTCTACATGTCAGTACAGTTGGGGAAGCAGGAAACCGGAAGAAAAATCCAAAGTCTTGCAGTTCTGGGGAAGAAACTATTAGAGTAGAAGGCTTTCTTACATCTAGGGATCTCTACTGTGTAGGGATGGGACTTCGCTGCTTGTCGGGTTTGTCGAGTGTATTTATGTCGAGAGCGTACAAGGGCTTGTAGTTCGTCGGAGCATCCACCATTAAAATACTTGTAGAACAGGCAGAGGGATGCAACATTTCGTCGATGGGACAGGGGCTGAAGCTTAGATGACTGTTCAAGACCTATTAGATTGATGACTCTCTTTTGAGTCCAGGAGCAAGAGACTAGTATCAGAAGCACCAGCCTAAATGTGACAGCAGTACTGCATACATGGGCGAATGGTGGCTTTGTAAAGGTACAGGATACTTTACTTAAAATTGGATGTCTGAAAGGCAGTCGGATCTGTGCGGGTCTCAGAAAGGAGTTGAGTCTTAGGTGCAAAACTAAGGGACATGTTTTTATTTGGTTATTTGGTTAGGTAAAAATTTCATTTTGCAAATCATCTATTCAATCTAAGAAAATGAATACCGGATAGAACAATAAACCTTGTTGTTTTTAAAAGTTATGGTTTTATTTGGAGTGAGAATTCGTTGCTGCAGCACTGAATTAAAAATACAACTTTTAACCTACACAACGAGTGGAACGATCACGGCCTGTGCAGTGGAGGTACCCATGTATGTATATATATATATATATATATATATATATATATATATATATATTACAGTTTTATCTGCTTAGTTACACATGTTTCGCTTACCGAATTGTCTCAACAATCCAGTAACTTTATCAGACTTTACTTTCTGTAAAGTCTGATAAAGTTACTGGGTCATTGATCCGATTCAGCAACCGAAACATGTGTAACTAAGCAGATAAAACTGTAATAAAAATATATATATTTGCTCTTCAATTGTGCTGAGCACTTTCTTCAAGTTTTTACTAATTACCATTTTTGCTCTCTCTCTCTCTCTCTCTCTCTCTCTCTATATATATATATATATATATATATATATATATATATATATATATATATATATATATATATAATAGAGAATTGGCTCTGTAATAATAAATATGAAATCTGCATGAATTAAAATATATTTAAGCGTATTTTACAAGTGGACAAGGTCGGGCGCATCTCTGCTAGTTCATATATGTATACATGAATTTGAATTATTGGTTTTAAGAACATAGATAAACCATAAACCATATTTTCCCTATAAACAGTAAATTTATCCATGAACGATAAATAAGGATTAAAATTATTATTATTATTATTATTATTATTATTATTACATTCTTAGGAAAACCCTTGATCTTTGAAACTCCTGGTTTGAAGCCGGGATTAAGGGAAGTCCTCTGGAAATGAATCCCATCCCTTTCCAGAGAGACGTCTATAAGCGAAATCAGAATTATTATTATTATTATTATTATTATTATTATTATTATTATTACTTAAATTTTTCCACCTTATACAACGTAATTGGTTACTATTTGGGATTGTGCCTAACAGAAAACTTGGGAATTGAGCAGCAAGATGTCTATTCACATTACATTTAGACTTCTGCATTGTACTACAGCCAGAGAAGCAGGAAACGAAGGAGTAATTCCAAATTCTAGCAGCCAGAGGAGAGAAACTATTAAAGTAGATAGTCTTCCGGCATCTAGGGATCTCAACAGTGAAGGGGTGGGATTAATGTAATGAACCAAGTTTGATTATTTATGGGGGCGGTTTGTGATAAGTATTTGTTGATATTGGATTTGAAGGCACTATGTTGTAGTCTGTAGAGAAGCAGTCCGGCGGTAATATGTTCTATAGATGGGAAACCCTAAGAAACTGTTTATGGAAATTCTACATAATGCTAGACACATAGCAGAAGAAAGGAAAGTGGTCTTTTTTTTTCTTTTGTGATAAAAAGATGAGTTTTTGAAGAGAAAGTCTTGCAAGAAGCAACAAGCACCTTCCATTCGAGGAGGAAACAACTGAAATGGAAGAGAATTTAAAAAGGAAATAGTGAAGAGAATAATGTTTAGGAAAAGTTTTGTTTTTATGTTTGATTTAATCCTGTTTATGTAAAAAAAAAACATAATTTTTTTTTACAGAAAATATATTTTAGTAACGGATGTGTTAAGTAAAAAAAAAAAAATTATCCAAACAAATACCTTAATGATGAATAAGACAATGCTGCGTGTACAATCTATGAAAGATGGAAGTTTTGTGGAATTAAAAGATTATAATGAAAGAAAAATGAACTCTATTATTACACAATATAACACAATTAAAAAAAAAATTAGCATGTACTCTAAAGAAATATACCAATTCGGAAATTTACTTTTAATAATTTTGAAAGTAAGGAGAGAGGTATGGCAGAAAGGAAAAATGCTTCTAGTCTAACAAACCCCCAAGCTGGAATAAGTATTTTATGAAAGAAACTTAAGTGAATTAAATTTCATTAGAAACGAACACACGCACAAACGATGATCAATCATTCACAGAATCACTTTCAGTGATATTTTTAACAGTAGTTTGGGTTCATGGCACAACGGTTTTTGCGCCCGGCTGAAAGGTTTGGAAGAAGGTTGAGTCCATCATGGTATAAACAATTGTATTTATACTTTTCAAGTCGAACCAAAGACGTATGTCTTTACAGACAGCATCGTGTCGATACAGCGAGTCTATAAATTGTTACGTTAAAAGATCCATGAGGATGAACAAGTTCATTTGTTATGCATTTTCAATACTAAGGCATATTACGAATCGGGTTTCTTCTTCAGACCTTACTGTAACCTCCTACCGCCCCACAGACCAGCTCATAGTAGCAAACGTCCCCGCTCATCCCGCTTATACTATTACTTTTAATGACAACTCCTCCTACCACCATCTGATCACTTACAGACATATTATCAAAGCCTACGGGCGTGTTGCCTGGTTCTTCTTTGTCGTCGTTTTCATAAATACAATTATTTATTCCTTCTATAATTTATTCCTTCTATAAAACTATTTAAAGTAGTTTTTGAATCCATGATTACATTTAGTCCAACGTTAACAAATTCCGAATGAACCGCCTCCTTAAGTAAACACTTCATCCAATCTCCACACTAACGTACTGTACTTGCAATAACCCTTATCCCTGAGTGGCTTCCGGGCCTTGATAAGTGGTGACCACCGTGTAAAAAAAAAATAAATAAAATAAAAAATAAAACCACATGCTACTTCCTCGTTCTCACAATTTATTTATTTATCCTTCTACTGGGTCTTCTTAGTATTACTTGTATCAATGGCTGTAGTATTATTACTAATAGTAATAGTAGTAGTAGTAGTAATAATAGTAGAACCCCGGGATACGGTATTAAAAATTAGTAACAAATTACAGTACAATATATAATACACATATATATAATCAAATAAGATTATAAATAACACTGTAGGGCGGGGAAAATACCGTAACCAGGGGCCGGAAAAACATAGTATTCCATATCGTAACCTGAAAAACCGTATCCCCAGGGTTCTACTGTACCAAGTTCTGGGTTGTCTTTTCGTGGTTCCAACCTGTTATATAAATCAGAAACACTAAGTGTTACTCGGGGAGACAATGCTGAACAACACTCTACTTGAGATTGTTGGACTGACTTCCTCATCTTGGTTGTTATTGTCACAACGTTTCGGCCGTTTTGCCCTCCGGTTCCCCAGTTCGATACAAAACACCTAACGAAGGCCGGAGGGCAAAACGGCCGAAACGTTGTGACAATAACAACCAAGATGAGGAAGTCAGTCCGACAATCTCAATCAATGAAAACACCTCATCTCAAAAATACAGACAATTACAACACTCTCTACTATTTATGCTTTAAATTTCATAATACTATTTAAAGTAGTTTTTGAATCCATGATTACATTTATTTGCTCTCCTAAAAATAACTCAGATATAGTATCTCAAATTGAGTTCCAAATTCCATGAAAGTCTATATTTCAGTAGCTTTTCCTTCTCTTGGTGTACAGACAGACTCACTTAAAGGTATTCATTTTTATTACATTATCTACAAAAAAAAAAGTAAATAGAATACTCTTGTTTCTTGGTGGACGTAAATATGATTCAATGTCTAAGAAAAAAAAAGGGGGTCAAAAACGTTGTACACTCAATGCGAAAACTTACGAAAGAGAGCTTTGTAAACTAAAAATAATGTCCAATTTGTTAAGATTATTCAATAAATAACGTCTTGGTCAAAGGTGGAGCAATGTACTAACCAAAGAAAAGCTTATGTGAACACACTGAAACAATCAGTAGTTCTATATTCATGCCAGTTCACGAATCCTGTCTTCTTTGCGAAATACAATTTGGCAAACATTATAACTCTTCAAATTCGATTCTTCGCCTAGTTGTTGGGGGAGGGGAGAGGGCACAGCGCAACTTCAGATGCAACAAACTAAAAATCAGACAGCTGTTGTACTCTGCAGAACCGAAATCATGAAATCAATGATTCAAAACATTTTCTCCATCTTTACACTGTTATTTTAAAATTCAGAGGAGCGATTCTCAGAACATCTGTCAAAATGTTTCTAGTTCAACTGGTTCTCCGATGATCAGCTCAGTCTGAAATACTGATTAGCAAAAGACTGCAACTAAAAAATGGGCAATTTTAACTCTTTCATAGCAATCACAGTATCATTATCGAGGAAAGAAAATAAGCTCGTTCAAACTGCAACCTTTAATTTAGTGTCAGGAATACAATGTCTGTGTGTATGTACGTTTGTATGTCCTGCTACAACTTGATTTAATCTACGTGGGTAGTTGGCTCTCATTCCATCAGCCATGACCAGTTCTTAAGTTATTCATAATTGTATTCTAAGTACTGACCCCCACTAAGGATTGAACCATCAACTTTTATAAAACTGAAATTTAGAAGTAATTATTATTTGGCACTTTAGCCATTATTCTATGAAAGATTCTAGTATATATTTAAGGAGCCCTAAACCCATTCTTGTAGTAGTCTTACTACTTATAAATATATCTTACAACTAAGAATATATATATATATATATATATATATATATATATATATATATATATATATATATATATATATATATATATATATATACGTTTTATTTTTTTATTACCGATTTTTTCTGTTCAGTTACATTTTTGTTTCAGCTACACGACCGTTTTTGGCCGTTATGTAGCCTCTTCAGACTTTACAGAAAAGATCGTTTATGGTGGAATTAACTTTTCTGTAAAGTCTGATGAGGCTACATAACGGCCAAAAAACGGTCGTGTAGCTGAAACAAAAATGTAACTGAACAGAAAAAAACGGTAATAAAAAATAAAACGCATATTTGATCTACAACAGTATTGAGCACTTTCTTTAGGTTTATATTAATTACCATTTCTACTATATATATATATATATATATATATATATATATATATATATATATATATGTGTGTGTGTGTGTGTGTGTGTGTGTGTGTGTGTAAAAATATTGTAAATATTCAAATAGTTATAAAAAAAAAATATTAATAGTAATAATAAAATACATCCCGTCAATAACACACACACATTATATATATATATATATATATATATATATATATATATATATATATATATATATATATATATATATATATATATATATATATATATATATATATTAGTGATTGGACGATTCCAATATTTTTCCTGATTCCGATACAATTACAAAGTTGTAAGTTGTATTTTTTTCTCTGATTAGCATAAAAACATACATTAAATGTGCAAATATTTTCCTAAATGTAAAAATATACTTGTGGGGGACGATCTATCGATTTTAGCTTCACTGGTGGTTTAAAATCAATAAATATTTATTATTTTTCATTATTACCAAGAGTGGAAGATTTAGCTTGAAACAAAATCAAATCGAAACAAAATCAAATCGAAAGAATTGTTGTGGCATCAGAAAATCGATACAAATTTTCCGATTCCAATACCAATTCTGATACCCTAAAATATTCTGATTTTTTTCGATTCGCGATTTTGATTCTGATTAATCGTCTCAACACTAATACACACACACACACACACACACACACACACACACACACACACACACACACACACACACACACACATATATATATATATATATATATAGATATATATTGGGTAGAGCACTGTCATAATTAATCTCACCCACTACTAAATTGGCTGAAAATGCGAGACTCGCTGTTTGTCTGTTTCTATCTATCTATATAAGAGTCAGGTACGTCCAAGGATGGAATACTGTTACCACATCTGGGCAGGAGCTGCTAGAAAGAACTTATCCTGCCTTGATAGAGTTCAAAATAGACTTCGTAGCCTCGTAGGAGATGTCCTTTTCTCTTCCTTGCAACCTCTATCTCACAGAAGAGATGTTGCAAGCTTGTCTCTGATGTATCGTTATTTTCATGGAAAGTGTTCGACTGAGCTTCTGTCTATGGTCCCCCCCCCTCGCCAAACTTTCACAAGAAACACTCGTCTAGCTGAAAACACTCTCAATAATTCCCCCCACTCTTTATCTGTGCCTAAACCTAAACATAGATTCCATGAACAAAGCTTCTTTCTTAGAAGTGCATGCCTGTGGAATTGTCTTCCGTTTTCCTGCTTTCCGGCTGAGTACAATATGGTTGTCTTCAAGTCTAACGTAAATAAGTTCTTGATGAGCCGTTCTATATAAATTAACAAATTTACCAAATTTTCATTACTAATGATTACTATATTGTTCAATTTCTACTGTACACTCTTTAACCTTCATCCTTGAGTGGCCTCTTGGCATCGATAATGTGGGGATGCCTGTGTAAAAAAAAACAAACAAAAAACGGTTGGAGCACTATTTTTTTTTAAAATAGACATTTGTCGCGTTATTTTATGGTTCTAGGTTTAATCCTCGGCTTGGGAGAGGTGCTAGTCTAGCCGCACTGATGAGTTGTGATACAACGAAACAGGACTGTATGTGGATGACTACATAATAATATATTATTATGTAGTCATGTTTTATATATATATATATATATATATATATTAATGAAAATCTAACACTCAGACAAGGTCATTTTTAAATATATAGATATACATAAAAACAGGTCAGTGTGTTAGAATGTTTTCATCCTAAATTCTACGCAATTGTGGAAACTATGGATAAATAAAATAAAGCTTAATAGTTTAATAAAACGAATCGTGTAATAATAAACCATGAAAAAATCAACAATCAATTAATATTCGCTCGTTTTTCAAAGGAATACGCAAATTAGTTAACCTTCATGAAATGGCTCATACATCCATGACTGAGTATATTAAGAAGTTCGTTTTAATAATTTGTAAATAAAAAAAAGTAGGCTTTTAATATCAATGTCAGGTAGAGAGAAAACTGAACTCATAGGTATACTAGCAGGGAGACTCGGCGTTGCCCGGGATTGAATAATGATCAATGAACGTTTCACACTCCTATATTTTTATTGTTATTAAAATCGATGAAATAGCTCATTTCTTAATTTGCTCTAATTGGGGACCTATCGCGATGCACCCGGAGGAAGTTTCACATGCCTCTTGGAGTGACTAAGTTCACAATATAGTGCAGTCTACATTGCACTGTAGAGAACATACTGTTGATTTTATAAAATTATTTTTATATATAATGGCTTGCATTAAAGTTTAAAATGCAAATAACAAATATCATGCTTCAATAGTACTCTAAGCAGAAACATTTATTTCGACCGCACCCTTGTCTTATCAAAGAACCCACTGTTGATTTTATATGCCTGGCATTACTGCTTGTGCAGTGATAATGGCTTGAATTTAAGTTTAAAATGAAAAAGTTTAGTATCATTGTGAAATTGTGCTTTAAAGAAAAACATTCATTTCAAATGCTACTATTTATTTTATATGTTAGGTCTTTCGACTTGTGTGGTAAATAAACTTCTCAAATGCACTTGTGGTGTAAGGTTGTATGAGGCGTTTACTTTGATCAAAATCGCATGTTCCTTCTTTCATTGAATTATTTCGATTGTCGATTAGTGATACTTATCAAAGGCATTCTGATACAAAACCTAAGAACATTACCAGGCAACTGAAGTACATTTATGCGAAATCGACCCAACTGTTTTCGAGTCTATAGGGAATGAAATCACAGAAACAGACACACAGACACACATAGACAAAGTTCGTTTTATATAACAGTAGAGATAGCTATGAACACGAGGCATGTTCCAAAAGTAAAGCTTCCTATTTTTTAATTCCATTCGAGTGGATCAGAAGATATTGCAATTTACTTCGTTAGGATTACTGAACTTATACATTCATGACCTGAAAGTATCCTCTTTCTGTTACAGATATTGACAGTATGAGACTCCAAGAAGCAACTCATGTTATGTACGTGCGGCAGAACCATATATGCGCTATTGAATTTCTTTGCAAAAGTGCATTGAGAAGAGCGGTGACTATGGAGGAAAATAAACTTTGAAGCATGTTTTAATGATACAACTCCTGTCTTCGTAGCTCTTCAACTTTTTTAGTAAAAAAATAGAAGGTTTTACGTTTGGAACGATCCTTATATATATATATATATATATATATATATATATATATATATATAGAGAGAGAGAGAGAGAGAGAGAGGGCCGTTCTATATGTAAAGCCATCTATCGTATGTAAAATAAATAAAATGTACATATATATATATATATATATAATTATTTTACATGACGATTTATATGTTGCTACACACACATGAGCATGTTTCAGTCAGTCAGCAACATATAAATGCTTATTTAAAATAAATAAAAAGTATATCTTGCTCTATTTCGGTATTGAGCACTTTTGTATGAACTGTGTTAAATTCATTCGTTGCTTCACCCCTGAAAAATAAATATTAACCTGGAATTATATATATATATATATATATATATATATATATATATATATATTTATATATATTTCTGCAGAAATATTTTTTATTCACTTATATTTCATTTTTATATATACCAATCCTTATTTAAGAAACTCAATGTAATTACAAAGCATATAATGAATAAATCACAAAAGTTTATATTCCAAATTTCATGATGACCATCTTACAATTTATTCCTTTAATTCAGTTGTCATTTATACTTCTTGACCGTATCTGTTTCGTAGTGCAAAATCAATCACTTAATTATTATATCAATCAGTGAATCTATTTTGCCCTTAACTCATCAAAAGAAATATCAACTATCAATCTGAAGTGCTGAAGAGTGTGGTGATCCCCTGATACAATCAGGTGGCCGCTGACAGACCCTGGGTGTGGCAGTAGGACTTGGCACTGACCCACAAGTCCAAAGAGACCCAGACTTGGTTTCAGAAGGAGTCCTATGACTTTCACTGGTCCCCCTCCCTCCCTCAACTCGAGGACTGGACTACTTCGTTTGGGCATAGATTGAGAATATCACCAACATGACCTCCCACAATACCAAACCCAGCCTGATTGCCGTCATCCACCGAGTATTCGCTGAGCTCCCACAGAGCTTCTGCCACACTCTCAGCGCTTGTGGAAAATGTATGCTCCCAGTTCCGGACCCGTATCAAGGCGGTGATTGAGGCTTAAGGTGGCTACATTGAATAGATCTCAGTTCTACTACATAAACAAGCTTCAATTGATTTTTTTTTCAATAAAAGTTTTACCCAAAGAGGTGTGTATTATTTTAATTGGAATTCATTATTGAAATGAGTTTTATTAATTTTTTTATTACGGACTATTATCCTCATCTTTTTCTTAGTTGTTTCACGACGTTTCGGCCAACTATTCCTCCTCTGGCCTTCGTCAGGTGGTAACCGCGACGGATAGGAACTCTGAATCTCCCGACTGCATTCACTGCAATTACTGCCTTCCGTAGTTGTTGTCGTCTCACCACGTTTTGGCCAAGTAAGCCTCTTCCCGGCTTTGGGTTGGATTGAAACCGCTATCTTCAGGCAATTCTCCTTTGGAACCGTAGAGATTCAACGCCTCTATCAACTGAACAAATATTTAAAAAATTATGCTAATTTTACTATTTTCTGTTTTAAGTGTGTATCACTTTATCGCAAGTCTCCCAAAATGCCTAGAAAGGGTCGGTTGAGAGCTAGTGAAAAGGAACATGTTATTACAGGCCTTGCAGAAGGTTTATCTCTTTAGCTTGGAAGAGATCAAAGAACATTGTATTCATTCATTAAAAATCCAAACATCAAACCAAGGAAAGACAAAAACACAAGAAAGTCAGTTTCTGCTCGTGATGTTAGAAAAATTCGCTGCCAACTTATCAAACAGCCGGGAAGCAACAGTGCTGCTAGATTTGGCAAGGCTGGAATACCTTCCTTGTCCAGAAAGACATGTTGCATTGTCTTAAACGAAATTGCAAGAAGTATGAAGCCCATAGCAAGACCTGTTTTAAATCAAACTCATAAGGAAAACGTTTGGCTTGGGCTCAAAAATACATGAAAACCAGCTTTGAAAATGTCTTTTAACCGATGAGGCCAGATCAACCCTTGATGGACCAGATGGGTGGGCCAAAGTTTGGAGTCATTTTGGATTCCTTACACCTCATCGATTCCGTCGTCAACAGGGAGGTGGAGGTGTCATGTTTTGGGCTAGAATAATCTGTGATGAACTAATTGGACCATTTCGAGTACCAGAAATTGTCAAACTGATAAGTCAGTCTTTTATTTTATTTTAAAATGAGCATTTGTCACTATGGCTTGATGACCTTACACTGGCGTGTCACTGCAAATTGATTTTTATGCACGACAATGCACCATCCCATTCAGCCAAGGCTACGACATCCTACTTTTAAGTCATTATTGGAGAAAATTTGATGACATGGCCACCTAGTTCTCCAGATATAAACCCAATCGGGCAGCTCTGGTCAATAATAAAAATGAAAGTTTATGAAGGGGGTGTTCAGTTTTCATCAAGGGATGAACTTTGGAGAAAGATTTTGGAAGTTTCCTATAGCATCACATCATCTCAAATCCGTTGATCGACATCATCAGTTGACAGGAGGTTATTCAACGTGATTTTGAAGTATGGGAGTTATGTTGGTAAATAAATATTTCCTTAAGCAAAATAATGTGAAATTCGTTCTTGTTTTTAGTTAATATTTTTACTGGATATGTTTTTTTTTTTTTATTATTATTTTATATAAATAGAAATATGAAGTTAGAATATTATTTTATTATCGAACATATACATTTTAGACATTTGCAATAAAGTGATACACACTTAAAATTACCAGAAAATAGAAAAATTAGCATCACTTTCAAAATATTTGTTCAAATTCCACAAAAATCAGGAAAATAAGGCACCTTGTTATGCTCTTCGAGCGTACCAAATTTTACTTCTCTGCATTTCATAGCAATTTCCAAATTAAAAAAAAAATATTGACCTGCAATAAAGCGATACACAGGGTTTATATATAATTTTATTTTTGTAAATCCAACTTTGTTTTGTTTTCTTTAACCACTCGAGTGATATAGATTTAAAGCAAAAAAAAAACAAAACAAAAAACAAAAACAAAAAAAAACAAAAAAAAACAATAACGTCATCTTTTATATTCTTTGATGTTTCTATGACTTTCGTTTAGACAAATTTTGTTTTTTTTTATTTTCTTGCGATTCATTAGTTTTTTTGAAGTATTTTTATGATGTTTTTAAAATCTAGAGTCGACTGCTTTGATCCAAGATGACTCTCATGAAATCAGTATTTTTGCCATTTTTAACATTATTTATCTCCTTTTTTTTGTGTAAGGAGACGTTTTTGCTGTTCAAGATTTATTGGCATTTTAGTCAATAATCTGCTTTGTGTTCTTATCAGGAGTGAACAGCATCCCACTTAAGCGCTACCTTTTCTAACATAAAACACAAATAATACACAGCCATTTTATGTTAAGTCCTAGTTCAGAAAGAAGTGTCCTAGCATCTTAATAAGCGGCTTTGTCCGTATATCACATTTGTGTTTGAAATGAAATTTCTGTTGGTTCGTCACGTTTAAGTTTCGGCTCTTATGTAGAGAATGACTTGTTTTTCCATGGATGCTGCGTCAGCAAATTCAGGCAATTTACGGAATATGTCGGAATATGCCGAGTGCTGATCAAAACCGTAGAATAAAAAAAAAAAGAAAAAAAAATCATGATGAAAAACATTTATCATATTAATCTCGAATAAAAAGAAAATACAACAATAATTATATAAAATTATTTTTCGGTAATTTTCATGAATATTTTTTTTTTTGTAAAATCATGTGTAGCAAAAAATGTTCCTATTTCAAAAGATTTTTTTTTTGTAAGGAGGGGGACGAAAAAATAAATAATTTTTTTATGCTAAAATGTTTTGCTTTTTTTTTTGTCTAATTCGTTTTTTTTTTGTTTGTTTGTTCGTTTTTCAGTTAAACTTATGTTATTTTTATATGGAGGGGAAAGATTTTCAGTTATCTGCCAAAGATTTCTAAGGAAGTACTTTTTGCAAATATCTTGAAGGAAATTTTTACTATTGGTCACGGTGGGTTCCGAACTGATGACACACAACACACTCTTACTCAGCGGCTAGGGATTTTTATCCTTGGGTCCCCAAAATAAACAGAGATGAGACCGTTCCTGTAATGATCCGGTCCCTGTTAATTGCAGTGTAATGCTATTTCTGTGCAGTTCTAGGAGGTCCACTCTCCCAGGCTTTGCCTTCTCTCTTTGAGAAGGGGTTAGTTTACTGCTAATCGATTTAGGTGCTCTTAATGGGGAATGACGACAGGATAGCCAAGCACTTTTTGCAGGTCAGAGTGCCCCTCTTCAAGGGCACTGACTTCTTAATCCCACTTTTCAACCCTGGTGTCTAAGTTCTTGCAAAGGGAGAAAACTAAAATCCCTGATGACACAGGCTTGATGTAAATTTCGAACATTTGCAATGTCGTGAGATCGCTTATTTCAATTTATACATTGTTGTCTGCTGCATTGGCTAAGTATTTCACCATATTCCGGTGGATTATGTAAGCTACCAGAATATGCTAAGCAATATTTATGCAAAAAAACAAAAAAAAAAACAGGTCCTTCTTTGCATAGGTACCTAAGTTTCTAATAGCATTTTAGAGACGGCCGTACATCTCTAAAATAAACCGTTTTTTTATGTTTGAAATCGTATTATTTCACAGTGGAATGATAAAATTGTCGCCATAGAAAAAAAAACCGACATGATTCTGTTTCTGTTTGATAAAAGCGGGTTTTCTTTTTTGTTGCAGACCATCTACTAGTTGGCCAGTTGTGTACAAATCCTCACATTGATAGGAGCCGTCTGTCATGTCTGAAAATGACACAATGTTCAACAAGCGAGATTGAAGATGCATCACTGCACAACTCATATTTTCAATGGATCCAAGTTATGAAAACAGGACGATTGCCAACACCCTCAAAATACAAATCCAGGCGGTTCAACGCTTGAGTGCACAGCTCAATGAAGTCTCTTGTCACAGTTATGATCTTTGGTGTGGTTTCAAGTGGCGGCCACATCATGCCACCTCACATTTTTGAAAGCGTACCTGTATGTGCTGAAGAGTGTGGTAATCCCCTGGTGCAATCAGGTGGCCACTAGCAGACCCTGGGTATGGCAGCAGGACTTGGTACTGCCCCATGTCCAAAGAGACCCAAACTTGGTTTCAGGAGTGCCATGACTTTGTACCCTTCTCTCACTGGCCCCTCCTTCCCTGACCTGAACGCGCTGTACTACTTTGTTTGGTCGTCCGTCAAAAACATGATCTCCCACAACTCCAAAACCAGCCTGATCACCACCATCTGCCAAGTATTCGCTGAGCTCCCGCTGACACTTGTGGAAAAAGCATGCTCCCTGTTCCAGATATATATTGAGGCGGCGATTGAGGCTGAAAACGGCTACATTGAATAGATGTCAGTTCTACTACATATTCAAGTTACCTTAATTGATTTTTTCAATAAAAGTTTTAAAGAAATCTGTAGTGTTGTTTTCTTTAGGGCGACAAATGTATCTTTCCATCCTACATTACTGAACATTCAGATTGAATAGCTACTTTTTAAAAATATAATTTTTTTTGTTGCCTTTTTTATGTCTGTGCAGATCGAATCTTTCTGCTGCAGACTACACATAAATATCATCCTATCAGATATGCACGCACAAAGCACAAAAACGTTTCTCTGCAAAAGAGATCCATGCATCTCTTTCAGTCCTTAAATAAAAAAGAGATGATTGAATCAAAGAACTGATGACAGACGGTCTCTCATAAAAAAAGAAAGTGCTTATTCTGAATAATAATGGACAGCGAAAAATTGAATTTCAATTAAAACCAAGGTTTTGTCTTGTCGAAGTTAATAACATATCCTAAAGGTTATGAAAAATGATAAAGTTTAAAAAATTAATTATTAATGAAAATAGTTTTCGAAAAAAAAACAAAAAAAAAACAAAAAAAAGAAACTGCAAGTTATACTTAAAAAATAAACAGATTCAAAACTTCCCTTGTTGAAGTTACATTTCAAAAATAATAGTGGTGGATCAATAGATCGTGAAAGTACATAGATTGAATAAAGGGTTCCATTTAAAATTCCATGCATATTCCTGAGTTTAACAGAAAGATTACCAAGTTCGGCAAAATACACCTGAAGAAGGTCGAAGATATCATCAGCCAAAACGTTGTGAGAATAACTGTCCAGGTGAGAACAATAGTATGAAGAATCCAAATAATACAAATTATCACTTCTCTAAGAAATTCAAAAACATAATATTTAATCCAGTTTGATACTTTGTTTTTATTAGTCAAAGTTAGAGTGATGGGAAATTTATTTTCTGACTAACCTAAAGAAAATTGATTCCAATATATCAAAATGTTCCGACTTTTCCAATTCTCGATTCTGATTAATCGTCCCAACACTAGTGGACACACTATTTTAGAAATACTGGATTAAACAATAATAAATTCTAATTTTTTTCTAAAACTTTATTGGGCCTGAATTACGTTTATTTACTCTTTTTTACAGCATATCAACAACTCTCTGTGAGTCATTTAATGAAAAAATAATATCGACTCTCAGTAATCGCTTGGGTACGATTAATTTAACACAAGTCTTTTTTTTTTCATTATAGTGTGGGGGTTAATTAATAACATTTCCAATTGCATTAGTGCATAATTTTATACAAAAAACATAACAGGATTTGAACTATGCATAGTTGATGCCATAAGCCCTCTCCAATCCCCTATTAAATTCATATTGTTTGGATTCTTTGGATTACTGTTCATACCTGGAATGTTATTTACATAACGTTTCAGTCGATGCAAACTCCAAACTTTTTCAAGGGTATCTTGTCGAACTCGGAATTCGAAAATCTGCACGGAATTTTGAACGAAATCCTTTATTTGTTCCGTCAGCCATAACTGGGTAGTAATCTTAAGTATTTTGGATGAAGAGAGTAATTTTTATAACTAATTTTATCAAGTATTTTATCCATTCCGTCACGGGTCTGGTAGATTTGCACACTCCATTGTGTCACATTGTATAGTAGCCATCCCTCAGCAAAGCCTTATAACTGGATGTCGGATGGCTTTCACTATTTCTGGGCAGCAGAAAAATTCCCGAGTTTGACAGGATACACTTGAAGAAGGTCGGATATTACATCGACCGAAATATTGTAAAAATAAGCCTCAAGATGAGAACAGTCGTCGGAAGAATCTAAGTGATATGAGTAATCATTGTCTCATCTGAAAAAATGGGAATTCCCATGAAATTATTTAACTATTTTCATGCGATATTATTTTTTGACAGAATCTTTCTGGTTGATATCTTTTTATTTTACAATTTTAATCATTACTTTATTACTTATGGACATTTCTAAGATGGCAGGCTTTTATTGAGCTAAGCGCCTTCGATAATTGATTGTTTCAAGTAATGTCTGCTAGGCGGCGCAAGTTAAGTTATGATTGACAAACGAAGTTAGGCTTGTGCTAATTGCCTGTTTGAGCAGATGAAAGAGACAGTGTGACAAATTAATGATATCAAGTATTAGTTTATTGATCAATCGTGGGTAGACTCGCGTCAAAGCCGAACTGCCTCTGTTCTTTAAGTTTCAAAAAGGATGAAGGAGGAGATGTTTGTAGAGAAACTATTTTCAAATAAAAGAAGAGATATTTCAAAGAATTTTAACCAGTGCTGCAATTGGTTATTTAAAGAAAATTATTTTATGACTCATTGAAATAATAATACGTTTGTTTCATAAATTTATTTACTTATAATTAGAGTAAAATTGATGAGTCAAAATAAAAACAAATCACTAATTGGAAATAAAAATGAAAATACTCTTTTTTTTTTATTTTTATGCTATCGGATGCAAGACATTCATCTGCTGCTTCAGAAATTCTGACCAAGAGATCTTTTAAAGATTCTAATTGTCTCTTTAAGTACAATTGCTTATCTCTCTCTTGCACTTGGTTGACTGGGTATACTCATCAGGTATTTTTTTTAGAATTCTTTTTCATGAGTTCAATTGCTCCTATAATTACTGGAACTATGGGGATCTTCCTAAGGTTCCAGTTTCTTTTCATGTCGTACATAAAACTTTAGTATATCGTTATTTTCTCCCTCTCAGGTCTGTTTAAGTTAGCATCATTAGTTATTCAGATTAAGTAATATTGTTTTAAAATTATCGTAATATAACGGGCTGTTCAGATTAAGTAACAGTGTTTTACTTTCGACGAGCTTCAAAACCGGAAGTCGTTTGAATCAGTAAATATACAAGATCGCCCTTTTGATTAATACAGACAAGACTTTAGATGCTCCATCTTTTTAAATATTTAACTGTAATATGCAAATAGATAGCATTTAGTTATTTATTTATTTTTTTGCGGACTGTTATCTTCATCTTCATAGTTGTTGTTGTGACACCGCGTTTTGGCCAATTAAACTTCTGGCTTACTTTAGGTAGGATTGAAACCACTATCTTCAGACAGTGCTCACCTTGAACCATAGAGATTCAATGCCTCTATCCACCGCGCCAGGTGAGCATTATCTGAAGTACCAGATGGGTGATAATTTGGGAAGGCTAGGCGCTGTATGTACTTTCTGGGAAGGTTGCGCGTGAGGCCAGCACTCTCATTCCAAAAAAATGCTATAAAAGCATCTACAAAGTTGTGGATGGCCGTTACCCCTCCAGGGGCTCAAGACTATGGAATTTTGGACGCCTGAAGAGGGTTGGAAATTACATTGGCCAAAACATTTTGAGAATGACACTCAAGATGAGAACAGTAGTCCGAATAATACAAAGCAATTTGCAATTTTATTTTTGAGTGTCACCCGCACTGACAATTGAACTTTCAGCCTCCAGAAAAGTGTAAGTTTACAACTGACTTTTACTAAGTACTGTATCTTGCGGACGATTCTAATATGATTTTAGGAGCCTTAAACCTATTTTGTGTTCTAGATGTACAACCTTACTACTTATCATTAGGGCTATGACAACAGCATATTCTTTTTCTTGTTTTGATTCTCAGGTATATATCCATTGATATCTTATGTGTTTTTATGTAGAGTGATGTGGTTCTCGGTCGATTAATTGGGGCTAACTGTGTCGATTATATACTCGAAAGTCAAAACAATAAAAAGAATATGCTGTTGTCATAGCCCTACTTATCATTATATATCACTGACTGTTTATTACCACACGCACGCGCGCGCACACGCACATATATTTTCTCCTGCTTTTCGCCATATTCAATTCGTTAACTAGTCACTTTATCTCACTTTTCTTTATTTTTTTATTACCCCCCCCCCCCCGCCCATCCAACTCTTCAACTTTCTCTGACACGCGACTAGTTGATCAATTAATACACTCGCAAACCCTTTTTTCAACACGCAAAAATTAGCTTATCAATAGACACACTTAATGAAACTCGATATTCAGTTTAAACCTCACCCCCACACTCACTAACACAACCTACTGCTCTGGTAAAATACACCCGACTTTAATAATTTCAAAGTTATATTGTCTATATATCCAGCCGTCGATGTAAATTATGGTAATATTCGAACGATTTTCGAAAAAATGGTTGAAATACGATTCCTCCATTTTTATACTCCTTTCTTTTAGAGAGCTCGCAACTTTTATGTTCTCGTTTTTTGAAGAACTCACTTTTTTCTTTTTTTTTCTTATAGCGTCTAATGGTTCAGGGTCGCCTGAGGAAGTCTTATTGAACGAAACAGATGACAGTCTGTAGCGACCAAATGTAATTGTTTACCTTCGAATAAACAATAAAGAATATTTTGCTCTTGTTATCAAAAACTAACAACCTCGTTGAGTTCATTAGTTCCTACTTTTGAAATATCTCAAACCTGGATTTATATATATATATATATATATATATATATATATATATATATATATATATATATATATATTTACATAGGTATAACCACTAGGGGCCACTCGAGAATAAGGGTTAAAGAGTGTACAGTAGTAAAATTGGGCAATATAGTTATCGATAGTAATGGAAATTCGGTAAATTTGTTAACTAAAGTGGAACGGCTCATCAGAAACTTGTTTACATTGGACTTGAAGACAACCATATTGTAGTCAGCTGTAAAGCAGGAAAACGGAAGACAATTCCATAGACGTGCAGTTCTCAGAAAGAAGCTTTATTCATGGAATCTAGGCTTAGGTTTAGGTACAAATAAAGAGTGGGGAATTATTGATAGTGTTTTCAGCTAGACGAGTGTTTCTTGTGAAAGTTTGGCGAGGAGGGACCATAGATTGGAGCTCAGTCGAGCATTTGCCATGAAAATAACGATAAAGCAGAGACAAACCCGCAACATCTCTTCTGTGAGAAAGAGGTTGCAGGGAAGAGAAAAGGGCACCCTCTACTAGGCTACGAAGTCTATTTTGAACTCTATCAAGGCAGGATAAGCTCCTGCCCAAATTTGGCAACAGTACTCCATCCTTGGACGCACCTGGCTCTTATATAGATAGAGAATTGCATCAGCAGTGAGATATCTACTGGACCGATAGAAGTATCCCACCATTTTTTCAGCGGCCTTGGCAATGAATTTGATATATGTTTTCCATTTCAGATCAGACATAAAGGTCAATCCCAGAAGCTTGTCAAAAGATGAGGCATCCTCAAGACGAGAGCCATTCGTTTCAATTGATGCAAGATGATGTGTGTGTGTGTGTGTGTATATATATATATATATATATATATATATATATATATATATATATATATATATATAATTTCCTTTGCACTTGCAAATTTCTTATGACTTCTACTCAGTCATGGGGGACAGAACCAGAGCATGGTACCTTCGTGGATTAAATAAAGGGTTCCATTTGAAATTCTGTACAGGTTCCCGAGTATGACAGAAAAATGCTTGAATTCAACAAGGTACACCTAAAGAAGGTTGGAGATTACATCGACCGAAACGTTGTAAAAATAACACTTGAAATGAGAACAGTAGTCCAAAGAATACAAATAATCAATCATTATCTGAAAAAATCAGAAACAAGAGAAAAAAGTAGGAATAAAATATGAATTTCTTCCTGATGTGGCTTCGTATTTTTGACAGATAGAAAGATTACTGTCACATGGATCAGTGAACAGTTCTAATTTGTTAGGAAAAGGCAAAGATTAAAATCCAAATAAATTTTAAAAATACATAAAACAGCTTAATCACAGTTAAAAAAAAAAAAATCAAGAATAAGCATTACAACAGAAAAACAAACAAACAAAGAAACAAAAAACAATTAAGGTCACAAATATAACACTAGAAACAGCCATATTGAAACTGCTAATGATCTTTGCAAGTCATGAAAAATTGTTTCTAAGAAAAAAAAATCTGTTAATGCTATTCTGTTTTAAAAACATGATTAAAAATAAAGTTCAGATGAATTTGTAAAAATGGAAACACAAAAAAAAATCAATGAAATAAAAACAAGTCTGTCATATATTATTATTATTATTATTATTATTATTATTATTTGTATTTTTTTAAATCCTTTGAGATGAGGTTTCATAATTTGTGTATTCATTCTTTTGCAAGCCGTTATCCTCATCTTCATAGTTGTTGTTGCTCCACCACCTTTCAGGCAACTCATCCTCCGACGCTTAACCACGACGGGATAGAAATGCTGAGTCTCTTAACTGTATCCCCAGTAATTACTGCCTTCCATAGGTGTCAGTGTCTCATCACATTTTGGTCAACTTAATCCTCTGGTCTGCTTTGGGCAGGATTGAAATTGTTAGCTTCAGATAATGCTCACCTAGAACCGAAGAAATCAACACCTTTATCAACTACGCCATGGATGAGTTGGCCGAAACGTGGTGAAGCAGCAACAATTATGAAGATGAAGATAATAAGAAAAAGAATGAATACACAAGCCTGTTACATGTGGAGAAAGGCTGGTAGAAATTTACACAGAAGCGAATACAGTGGTTCAACATCCATCGAATTTTTTCTTAAATTTAGTTATCCTGATTAATTCATTTGGTTATACCTATGTAGTATATCTGAAAATCTGACTTGCTCAACCTCCCTTTTGGGTTTGTATATTATTATTCTTGCTTCACTGTTTGGCACCAAATTACATTTCCTCATTCACTAAATCTGTTATCCTTCGCCTCTGCTTTTATTTGATAAATTTCTCAATTTGTGTATTCTATTACCATGCCACAGTATGCCTTGACAACCGTTTTATCCACCAACAGGTTTGATCTGTTATCTCCAACCATGTATTCTTCAGCTTCTTTCAGTGTTCTTCCATACTTTCTGTAGTCGATCTGGTTACCGAGCACACCATCATTTCGCTCTGTAAACTCGTTTCTGCTTTGCTTTTCAATGCGGTTAATCAAATAGGACCATTTGTAGAAATCGATAATTTAGATTTAATTCTACGTTATGCGTTTGTACATGCATCAAGCAAAGGGAGGAGAAAAATGGACACGACAACAAGATAAAACAAATACCCATGCATTCAAAGACAATATTCAAGTCTTCATTCAGTAACCCATACAAGAGATTCCACGTTTAAACTATGGTAAATTACATCTGAGGCTTTGTGTATTGAACTCACAGAAATATTGTAACGTTGTCCTTAGTCGCAAAGTAGACAAGGAATAGAAAAGAACTTCAACATGCTTTTTTTTGTAACAATTTGTTACAACGACATTTCTTTCCTCATTGTTACGGCTGTGACGTCACCTGAAAAACTGTTTTCTCAAACATGCTTGCGAACGTCATCCATGCCTCTAACATGATCTCGAGTTATCCTCATCTCTAAGATGATTTCCTTTTTAAAGTCTTTACTTTCCCCTAAGGTGCTCGTCTGAACTCCAATCCCTGGTCCCCCCTCGCCAATCTTTCACGAAAAACACCCGTCTAGCTGAATTCACTGTGAAAAATTTCCCCCACTCTATATCTGTGCCTAAATCAAAACGCGGATTCCATGAACAAAGCTTCTTTCTTAGAACTGCACGCCTGTGGAACTCTGTTCCGTCTGCCTGCTTCCCTCCGGACTACAACTTGGATGTGTTCAAGTCTAATGTTAACAAATTCCTAATGAACCGCCCCCTTAAGTAAACACTCCATCAAATCTCCACACTAACGTAATGTACTTGCAATAACCCTTATCCCTGAGTGGCTTCCAGGCCTTGATAAGTGGTGATCACTGTGTAAAAAAAAAAACAAAAAAAAAAAAAAACGGTGATGTCATTTCACATGCATTTACATACATGCATCTATGCTATGTTACAATATTACCACTCTAGGCCAGAATAGCTCTGGAAATAATGGAAAAATAGGTGAGTCCCAACTTCATGAAGCTTGCAACTTGGGATCTCAGCACTAAATGAAATTCAACGTCATACCAACGACCGAACTGGCCACATCATTTAACAGCTGTTAGAATTCTGCTTCCAGTTCAAGTTACTTTTTCATAAGTGCTTGATTAATTTTTTTGTTTGACCATTTCCTATCAACATGTACACAGTGACACATAAGGAATCTTAGTATCATTTTAAGTGTTATTTTCACAACGTTTCGACTGATATAACCCCCTTCTTCAGGTGTAATCACAAAGGACACATGACGTAACGGATTATATCGGGCAAAAATTGTGAGAATAACACTCAAGATGAGAACAGTAGTCCAAATAATACAAAGTATACATGTTGAACATTATTCCACAAAAACAAGAACATACACGTATTAAGACATGATTAGAAATAAAACTAGTATTATATATATATATATATATATATATATATATATATATATAGTGTTATAATGGAATAATTCCAGGAGGAAATCCGGGTATGAGAGCTCAATGTGGTAAACAGAGCAATAACATAAAAATATAACACGGAAATTACATAATTGTCGATGCAATAATTTATTTCAACCTTATGGTATTTTCAAGCATCTAAACTAGACAATTACATTTTTGATACTGAAATAAAGAAAGAAAAAGAATCGTTTTTGACGGTCGGGGCCCGATTCTTTTTCTTTATTTATTTCAGTATCAAAAATGTAGTTGTCTAGTTTAGATGCTTGAAAATACCATAAGGTTGAAATAAATTATTGCATCGACAATTATGTAATTTCCGTTTTATATTTTTATTATATATATATATATATATATATATATATATATATATATATATATATTTAATGATTAGATTTTTTTGGAAAAAGAATTCCAGCAGAGTGCTCAATTAAAAGGAAAATCCAAATTTTAAGAGCGTACTTATATTTTGTGTACAGAAAGTTGTTAGTTGAGACAGATCATTGGTACCGTTGGTTTCAAGCCCGATAATAAGGCCTGTTTAAGGTATCCTTATCAAGCTCTCTTCAGCCAATATTCGTCTCTACGGTACCAATGATCTGTCTCAACTAACAACTTTCTGTACACAAAATATATATATATATATATATATATATATATATATATATATATATATATATAATACTTTATGTATCTGGCAGTGTCTTAGATAGGTTTTGTATCATACTGTCTTCAATAAATATTGATAGAAGCACCTTATCCTGCCTTGACAGAGTTCAAAATAGACTTTGTAGCCTAGTAGGGGATGCCCTTTTATCTTTCCTGCAATGTCTTTCCCACACAAAAAAAAAAGACGTTGCAAGCATGTCTCTGCTCTGTCGTTATTTTCATGGCAAGTTCTCGTCTAAGCTCCAATCTATGCCCCGCCTCCCCTTGTCAAACATTCATCTAGTTGAAATCACTATCAATAATTTTACCCACTTTTTATCTGTTCCCAAAACTTAAACGTAGATTCCATGAACAAAGCCTCTTTCTTAGAACTGCATGCCTGTGGAACTCTCTTCTATTTCTCTGCTTTCCAGCTGACTACAATATGGTCGTCTTCAATTTCTTGATGAACCGTTCCCCTTAAGTAATCCAATTTACCAAATTTCCACTACTAACAATTACTATATTATCCAATTGACTATCGTTCACTCATTAACCCTTATTGTCGAGTGGTTTGCAGGCCTTGATAAGTGGTGACTCCTTTGCAAAAAAAAAAAGAAAATGGTAAAATTAAGTTCTTAGTGAAACTCAATGAGGGCAATAGTAAAAATACAATTCAGAAGATTAATGCCCGATCATGGCTGATGGAACAAGAGCAAGCTACCCTATGGATTACATAAAGAGTTGCGTTTGAAATTCAGTGCAGATTCCTGAGTTCTACAAAAAGGTTTCCAGAAACATTGACAGAAAAGTCTCGGGTGACATCAGCCGAAACATCATGAAAATTCCAATGAAGATGAGAACAGTTATCCGAATAATTCAAATAATACAAATTGGTCCTCATCTCCAAAATTCAAAAACAAAGAATTTTTAATTAAAATTCATTCAAAAATGTATTCCCCCTCATGTCTATTCATGACTTTTGAAATGTTTAACGTCTAAAACGTTTCAGTTTTCCAGTTTTCTTTGTATAATTCTTTAATGCCGGATGAAAAAGAAACTTTTATTACTTCATTCTGATATGCCTAATTCTTTGATCTTTCCTATCCACAATTCCCAATGTATTTTGCATTCAGAATCACACACTGCATTTTTACAGCAGACATCATCTTACCCTACACCCAACGGACATCTGACTTTCTTACAGTAAGACATAGATTTTAATAAACTGATATATTGTATGCTCAGATGAATAAGGTAATTTCATTGAGTCTGACAACCTGTCCTCTGCTTATGAAGATACTCTTTCCTTTTGTCTGCTTCACTGTTGGATGTGGTTTATCCAATCCAAATATATGTCATGTTCTTCTGCATCACGCTTTCGGAAATCACGAGGACAAAGACAGTGTGTTCCTTCATACTCGCTCTGATGGAGAACTTTTTAACTTGGCTCGCTTACACGCCAAAGCCAAGATTCGAAAAGTCCTGATACTTGAGCTGCTGTTTGCAGACGATGCTGTATTGGTCTCACACTCCGCAAGTGGACTCCAGCGGCTGCTCGACAAATTGAAGAAGACAGTTGTGATGCACCAGGGTGACGCATCACCAATCACCATCAATGGCCACGAACTAGAGACTGTCGAGAACTTTGCGTATCTTGGATCCAACATCAACAAGGGAGTATCCATTGAACAGGACCTACAAATGCGCATAGGTAGAGCAACGTCTACTTTCAACCGACTACGTGAAAGTGTATGGTTCAATAAATATCTCACTTCTCGCACAAAATGCCGCATCTACGAATGCTGTGTTCTGAGTACCCTACTGTATGGAGCAGAGACTTGGATCACGTATGCTCATCACGAGAAAAGACTGAATGTCTACCATCTCTGATGCTTGCGACATATCATGGACATCAATTGGTGGGATAGAATCACCAATGAAGAGGTGCTAAGATGTGCCGGCAGCTGCTCTTTGTACCAAACATTCAAGATACGACGATCACGCTGGCTTGGACACCTGTGCAGAATGCCCGATGGCCATTTCCCTTAGGATATCCTCTACAGCGAACTGGCAAATGGATCAAGAAGCTGTGGTCGCCCGGTGCTGCACTTTAAAGACGTGGCCAAACGGGATCTGATCGCTCTTGGCATTGATGTGAATATGTGGGAGGAGCTAGCTGAAGATAGACCAGCATGGAGGCGTGCCTTGAGTAAGGGTGGTGAAGGACTTGAGAACCTTTGGTTCAAGAGGCTGGTGCAGAGAAGACAAAACTAGTGACTGTGTTTACTGTTGCTTGCATTAATCTTTCGTAGATTGCTTGCCATTACATTTTTTTTTACATATATGTCATGTCATAAACCCTTCTTAAATTAGAAATACAGTGTGTCGTCGTTCTTAGAAACACAACAGGAATACAGGAAGATGGCACTTGATTTTAGCAATCAACTACAATTGAAAAATGTACAAACATTTTTGAAAAAATGGAATGAAAGAATATCGTATTATGGCCGGGCAATGTTGGGTTGTCCCGGGGAGAGAGGTAACTGGCTAACATTTGAACTGGTGACAATTTTATTGAAATAACAAAGTGTTTTGATAACGAAAGAATTTTTTTAAAATAAAACTGTAATTTAATGTAAAAATAATTAAGTCAGAAATATGTAAAACAATAAAATGTTTAGAAGAACGTTTAATAATATCGAATTGGAATGCTTGGGTTTAATAATCAAAGATACGTGACAAAAGATCAGGCAAGGATTTTGGTTAAGTAGATACATGAGGTAAAAAGTTTACAGACACCTTAGTTAGTTGAGTCTGTAATGGGTAGCTGGGAGAGACGGTCAACAGACGAGATGACACCCAGAGGGGCAAGATCGATAATTAAGATGCAAACAGGACTGTATTAGCATTAAGCCTTTCCCAGATGGAAACAAGATTCTGGAATAAAGGTTGCCAAAATAAACTCGAGGTCTGTTGTTCGTGGTAGAATTTTTGTTGCAGCTTTCCATCCAACAAGATCAAAGATTGACTAAGTATGTTCCCTAATTGGTCGAATGTAGTAACCCCATAGAATGGTATTCATCCCTTTTGTGGAATGTATGTCTTCCCTTGTCTGGCAAAAGACAAAGATGTTTATTCGTTCCTTATTTGTCGTTATATATAAACATACAGCAGATGAGTTGTGTTGTGGCATTTTGAAAATACTTTAATCAATAATGAAGACAATGAAAAGAAGTCTAATTTTAACATTTAAAAAACAACTTTATTTGTCATCTTCGTTAGTAGCTTTGGTAGATGAGAGAAATGGGTTAGTAGAAAAGTTCTTGTGTAAAGATAGATTTAATATATTTTCGGATTGTTGAGGAGAGAACAATTCCGTTTACACGTGTTTAGAGCTAGTACTCATCAGGACGAAGGAGGCCGGTTAAAAGAGAAAGAAAGAGCAAAGTCTTCAGTGTATTTATGTGTTGTTATGGGTGTGTGTGTGTGTGTGTGTGTGTGTGTGTGTGTGTGTGTGTGTGTGTGTGTGTGTGTGTGTGTGTGAGTGTGTCAGTGTATCGATGAGAGCAGTTCTGCAGCATGATAAAGAAAGTTAGTTTGGGTACCGCACGTGGAAACAAATGGGAGTTTGAAAAGAGCTATGTTGACTTGTTGTACTCACGTTTGACTTGGGGCCAAAGGCCCAAGCAAAGTCTGCTGCCCGGAAGGGTAAGGAGGAAAAAAGAAGAGTTTCAGATTTCGCCTTTTATGTACTTGGTCACATGATTGAAGGCTGGCTTGTGATTGGACAAGCCAGGGAGAAAATAGATTTAAAATCTCGAGCCGTGAGAATTAGCTCATGCCTGTGATTGTAGCAAGTTTTGGCTGCTTGCTACCACACGCATGGAGACCAGATGTGATTCTATAAAGCACTGAATATATGAACACCCCCTCTCACAGGAATACAACAATGATTATTAAAGTACATTAAAAGCAAATAATAAATAGATGCATCTATTTAAAATTGAATGAGAAGTGCATTTCAAACTTGAAATCTAAAATGGTATATAATTACTTTGGAAAACAGATAAAAACCAGAAACGAAAATGTCTAATTTATATTTTATAGTGATAATAGACAGTTGTTAATATTTTCTAAGAGTTATGGACAGAAAGTTGTTAATCATGGCTGCTCTTGGATGGATTCGATGGATACTTAAATTAATGAACAGTTTAGCAGATGAAAAAGTCATAAATAATTTGGTCTTGTTATAGATTTTAAACCATTTATGGCTTATCTAAAGAGGAAGTCTTTGTTTAAGGATGTAGCACGAACAAGACAGGACCATTTGTAGTATGAATCTCAAACAACTTCGAAATGAATTAATAACTGATATCACTTATATCACTGCGATAGGTACATTATATTTTTATGAATTTAATTTATGTAATTAGCTGGTTTAAACACAATAAATAAATAGTTTTAACAGTTTCTCTACAGTTTTAAAGCATTGTAATGGACGAAACATTAAATAGGTTCAAAAGCCGTTCAAAATGCAGATATTTTTTTTAAATAAACATATTTATTTATTTATTTACTAGTTTGGGGGTGGGCAACATTGCCGGTTATAAAATACGCTTAAATATATTTTAATTCATGCAAGTTACGTATTTATTATTACAGAGCAAATTCTCTATTGACTCTCTATTTCTACTATTAGATAAAAAGAAATTTTTTGTGTGTGCGTGTGCGTATTCGTTCCCTATAGATTCCAAAACGGCTGGACAGATTTTTATGAAGTTTCACACAAATGTAATTTATGTATCTGGCAGTGTTTTTAAATACGTTTTGTATCAGAATGTCTTCGATAAGTATCGATAATCAAAAAAGTCTTATGAAAGAACGAATAGGCGATTTTGACCAGAGTTAAAACTTTTATACAGCCTAACATCACAAGTGCATTTAAGAAATGTTGTTACCACACAAGCCGAAAAGCCCAGCATATGAAATCAACAGATAGGGGCGCGTTCGAAATGAATGTTTCTGTTTAAAGCACAATTGAACCATGATACTTGACTTTTTCATTTTGAACTTAAATTCAAGCCATTATCACCGCACACACAGAAAAACAAGGCATATAAAATCAACAGTAATTTCTTTGATATGATAGAAACGTGTTCGAAATAGATGTTTCTGTTTAGAACACAACTGAACCATGATGCTTGACTTATGCATTTTAAGCGTTAATTCAAGTCATTATATATAAAAATAATTTTATAAAATCAACAGTAGGTTCTCTACAGTGCAGTGTAGACTCCAATGTATTGTGGACAAGTCACTGCAGGAAGGCATATGAAGCTCCCTCCCTGTGCACCGCTAGAGCAAGCAATCAATTGATTTGATTGAAAATGAACGATTTCGATGACAAAAAAAATATGGGAGTGTAAAACATTTGTTGATCATCATTCAATCCTGGGCAACGTCGGGTCTCCATGCCAGTAATATATATATATATATATATTTTAATCCTTCAGGGAGACTAGCCGCCCTCCTCACCAAACAAGTCTGGTGGGGGAACCAGTTTAGTCGCCGGTGACCCGACCATGAGGCAGGTAGTACTGGGTTACATGGTACCAGTAGCATATGACATGACCTGATCGGTCCCCATGCTAGTATATATATATATACTAGCATGGGGACCGACGGACGAAACCTGGTTAGCTAACCTTTATTTTCATTTTTATATTTTAATCATCATGTTAATTGGTCTGTATTTAGCCATAATTAAATTTTGTACCCCATCCTCAAAAAATTTTTCACACACATATATATATATATATATATATATATATATATATATATATATATATATATATATATATATGTATACGATACTGATTTCAAAAGTTAAAAAAAATAATGAATTGGGTGTTATCAGCTAAAATCCAAATCAAAACATTTAGCGCTACACTGACGTTATTTCATTCAGTGCTCCAGCCGTGTTTTAGCTAACTCGACAGATAGATTAGAAAGTTTTAAAATTAAACCACTTCTAGCTATGACTAAATTTACGCATACGTGAAACTGATAAAAATATGGCATCAAGTTTAAAAAACATTTTTTATTTCAACTTGCCAACATATTTCTGCAAGCGTCATTCATTCATACAAAGATTTTGCTCATTAAAAACCATCGTTGCTGTATGATTCCTATTTCCTGCTAATTTCAGTGTTACGTGATCAGTAGTTTAAGAGTTTATCGGTTAAACACATACACACATCTACTGCTTTGTTTATACAGAAAATTAAATGTTTTGACTCATATTAGAGTCTTCATCAGGAAATACAGGCAATATATATATATATATATATATATATATATATATATATATATATATATATATATTGTTGTTGTTGTTGTTGTTGTTTTTTACTTAGAAAGTCGCCCTTTTTAATTTGGACGTATATAACATTTTTATTTATTTATTATTTTTAAAACAGTAATCTACTTACACGCGTGTTTCGAGGTCATTACATATTACGTATTACAAAGATTCCACAGAAAAAAAAAAATATATATATATATATATATATATATTTTTCTGTGGAATCTTTGGACTATTGTACTCATCTTGACTGTTATCTTCCCAATCAATGTAACCTCTGCTTGCTTTCAGGTTTATTTTGTCGAACTCTGGAATGTTTCTGTTGAACTCAGGTATCCGTACGGAATTTCAAATGGAACCCTTTATTTAATCCTCGTTACATCAATCATGATTGGGTAGAGGTACTCAGTAATTCGCAGTTGTGTTTTGAGTGTCACCTGCACTGAGGATTGAACCTTCAACCTCCAGAAGTGTGTCACTTTACAACTGAATTTTACCAAATGGTATATTATTTTATTATTAGAATCCTTTCAGATAGGTTATTTGTATATTTATTTATTTATTCATCTGCAGACTGTTTCCCTCATCTTTATAGTTGTTGTTGTTTCACGACATTCTGGCCAACTATTCCTCCGGCCTTCTTCAGATGGTCAACTGCGATGGGATAGGAATACTAAGTCTCTTAACTGCATCCTCAGTAATTACTGTTTTTCATAGTTGTGGCCGGATCTGGGTAGGATTGAAACCGCTATCTTCACACAATGCTCACCTGAAATTGCAGGGATTCAATGCCTCTATCCACGTGGCACAGTGGATAGAAGCGTCATGGTTTATATAACGAGTGCATGCTACCCTCGTGGATTAAATAAAGTGTTCCTTTGAAATTCCATGCAGATATCTGAGTTCAACAGAAAGATTCCAAAGTTTCAATCCTACCCAAAGTCGGCCAGAGGATTAGTTGGCCCAAAACGTGGTGAGACGACAACAAATATGGAAGACAATAATTACTGAGGATGCAGTTAAGACTCGGCAGTCCTGTCGTGGTTAACAACCTGACGAAGGTCAGAGGAATAGCTGGCCGAAACGTCATGAAACAACAACTATGAAGATGAGGATAACAGTCCACAAATGAATAAATAAAATAAATTTTATCAAGTACTTTATGCACTATGCCACGGTTCCTTGCGTTTAAGATGAGAACTGTAGTCTAAAGAATCCAAATAATACACTTTATGACTTATTTCTGAAATAGTTATCATCATCAAACTGATTTTTTGTATACTTTTGCAGAAGACGGAGTGTATGACGTATTAAGAGTCTGTAAAACTCTCAGTCACACACTATTTTGTTAGACTCTAACTCGATGATCTGGAAGTTCAGAAACGTATGTTATCGCGCCATCTTTTCTGTGGTTTACCGCTTTTTTTCTGCACCTTTTAGACATACGAGATCACCAATCGATTGATTTATGCTTTTGTACATGTTTTCCAGGTTACCTGCAGATCCAAGATAGGAAATCAGGTTACTTCGGCCCATTTAAAAATTTTACCTTTTTCTTTGTTTAATTGTATATCATACTTTGAAGTTGGACGCGCCTTCTTTGGTCGAACAAAACTCAGTCTTACTTTACCTGTAAGCATCTTTTAATTTCAGATGTTTGAAAAATAGTTTCTATATTATATTTACCTTAGTCTGTCTGTTTGTCTACCCGTTTCTACTTTTCCTCAGAAGCTGCCGGGCCGATGTGGCAGAAATATTGTATGGATTTTTATTATGATAATATGCAGCAAACTAAGTATTATGGTGTCCATTCGATACACAGTTGGTGATTAGTTATTGAGTTTAAGTTTTTAATGTAAACTACTGCGCCGATCTCGTTGAAATTTTGTATGGATCTTTGTTATTATAAAGTGCAGCGAACAAAATATCATGGTATCTGTTTGATGCACAGGTAGTGATTAGTAGGGATATGACAACAGCATATTTTTTTTATTATTGTTTTGACTCTCGAGTATATATCCGACACAGTTAATCAACAGAGAACCACATCACTCTATATAAAAGCATATAAGATATTAATGGATACACCAAAGAGTCAAAACAATGAAAAGAATATGCTGTTGTCCTAGCCATAGTGATTAGTTATTAAGTTCAAGTTTTTATCGTAAACTACTAGGCTGATCTGATTGAAATTTTGTATGGAGCTTTGTTATTATAAAGTGCAGCGAACAACGCATTATGGTATCCGTTTGATGCACAGTCAGGGATTATTAAGGGATTGGCATTCAATGCAAAAATGAGTACACATTTAACCATATTCAACCATCAATTCGGCATAAAGTAATTATTCTAACTCAGCGTTTTTAATGGGCTAAAAATCTAATTTACTATGTAATACATGTAATTTGATGTTTTTTTGTTTTGTTTTCTGGTGACGTCATTGTGTGTAAACTTCTGTTCTTAAATTTGCAATGGTTATTATCAAGTGGTATTTGATATAAAGAATGGACAAGAAGGTTTTGCTTTTTGTTGTAAGGTGTATATGTAAGAATAACTGTACTTGGATGAAAAAAAAAAACAAAACAAAAAAAAACATATGTAGTATCACCCTGGTTAAATTACATTGAATAAAGAGAAATAAAAGTATCATTGCATTAGTTGAAAATGCAATTCGGATATTGGGAAGTTAGTCATTTTTAAAAAGAACGTACATTTTTGTTTAATTCTAATCCATCAAGGTTTTCTTCATTTCTATACAACATTTTATGAATTTAAATGGTGAGATACGTTTAGCTTTTGAATTTTCAATAAATTTTTGTTTATTTTTTGAAAATTAATATTTTCCATTGTCTAGATAATGGAAAATATTTTTCCTGCAACTATACTATAATAGTGAAATTGACAAAACGAAAGAAATCGATTACAACAACAACAAACAATGATATCTACTGACATTTGTGTCAATTTCAACTAAAAGCAACGATATCTACTTAATTGGCATGTCAGAAGTACTTAAATATTACCGTATTATTTAAAATAAATCATAACTTTTCGATCTTTATCGTAAAAAAAAAAATATTTAGGAAGGCATGACATAACAAGGGAAACAACCCAGTTATACTAAAAACAAGGCAACTAACTCGTATTCATGATTGTCAATTCACAGTTTATTTTAAAAAAATGGCAATAGTTACCTGCTATTTACCTCCCGTTGGGCCTCTCTTGTGCTTTTTTAGCAAAACATTTTCGCTAATTTTCGTTAAAAAATGTTTTCTTTAATATTTTTTCTACCTTATCGTTTTTCGTAATTTTTGGATATATTCACTACTGTAACATGACAATTAAGTAGAGAACATTGGTTTCCCTTGTAATTCAATATCAAAAAGTCCGAATTTCTCTATTATAGTGTAGATGCACCTTAAAAAAAATTAATTTTAGGAGATTTCGTTTCATTTTGGCTCTGTCCTAAATTATGGTTTGATGTTTAGAAAAAAATTATAGTAGTAGTACAAAAATTAAACTACATAGCAAATAATAAATTCTAAAATCTGTGATTTTCGAAGTATCAGTCAATCTCTCTGGATGTTAAATGTATAGTTTTTTTCTTTTAGGATAGGCATAATTTAGCGGGCGCTGGTTAAAACTAATTCCTTGATTGCTCCCCAGTAAGAAGGACGTAAGACATTTATATTTTGCTGTTTTTTCTTCTTCCAAATATGCATGCATTTAAGTTTAGAATTAACTTCTTGGAGCAGGTGTGAATTGCAATAACAAAGTATTTGTCTCGTAAAAAAATAACTCAAAGGTTAACTTTGTATATCACATTCAATAAGTGAATACAGGTTTCTTTCGGCCACATTTTTTTTCAAGAATAAGGATGAGATGTTGAGATCGTTGTCTGGATTTTAATCCGTCTCATCTGGTCTCTTAAGTTCAATGAAAGAAAAAGAATTCTTAAAATCTTTTTCTTTCTCGCAAACATACTACACCAAAGTTAAAGTCCACAGTAATCACAAGCGTTTCTAATTTGCATTCAATTAAATAGACTAATAGTTCAAAACAGCAATAAAAAGTGTCTCATAAGGTTTAGGTATTTATAGTAAGGGGGAAAAAAATAGTCGCAATTCTGAAGCAACTTGCTATATATTAATCTATCTACATATATCTACAAAAGTCAGTGTGTGTGCGTGATGACACTTCTCAACCTATATACTCAACGAATTTTGGATCTACAGATTTGGATTTGGTATATAGTTTATCCAGACACGTGGAAAACCTTTTAATTGGTTTTCATCCGGAAGAGTTGCTAAGGGACAAAATTGGAAAATTGGTGCTTGAAGGTCATCGGATTTTTATCTGTCAACTGTTTTATGAATGCACATGCACGACGGTCGTGAAACATGACAGCTTCTTTATGTTAAGAATAAGTAGGTTTGAAAACACTTTTCAAAGATTGTGTCAAGCTGGCCTAATGGTTATCGTACTTAACTCACTGTCTCAAGTCAAATTTTTTTTTTTACCTATAAGAAATGAACACTTAAAAAAAAAACATAATACTCGCATGCACATGTCTCAGTTTTTTTCTGTTGTTGTTTTTTTTTTTTACGGAATTCAATGTTACGTTTAATACCTATGGTATTTCTGTTTATAACAAATTAGAATTCTTCATTAATTAAAATATAATATTTATGCGTATTTTATGACCTAAGCGGCCTGCTAGTATCTATATAAAATTAAATTTTTTTTATCGCACTTACATTGATATTAAAAGCCTACTTTTTCTATCAAAAAATTATTAAAACGAATTTCTTAATATACGCAGTCATGGATATGCGAGCGACTACATGAAGGTTAACTAATTTGCATATTCTTTGAAAAACGAATCATGATTAGTTATTCAATGTTTTACTGTTTCTCATTAGCTGATTAGTTTCATTTGATTATTGCGTTCATGATGCATATGTTCTACATTGTGAATTATTGCATAGCATTTGGAATGAATAGGTTATGACACGCGCAAATGTATTTATATCTATGTATCTAGATGAGGGGATCAAAGAAGCATTAAAAATTCTTTAAATGGAAACTTATTAAGATAATAAAAAACTTGAGGTGGAGCTTAGACACAAGAGGAAAACAATATCAACGATAAAAAAGTATATACTGATGCATTTAGATTTAGGGGTATTCCGGCATAAAGCTCGAGACAATAGTCTCTAACCCCCTTTCACAACAAAAGGAACTAATTTCCCTATACACCGCTTTTGGTTACTATGGGAACAGTTAATTTTTGTGATGATTCGATTTTTAATAATAAACACATTTTATTTTATTTTAAACAATATACAGGACATTTTAAAAGTAAAACAATATTTGTTTAATAGTAATTATTAAAGAAAAAGTTAAAATTTGACTTTTTTGGCCTTTTTTATCTAAAAAATGTGGTTTTGTCTTTGAATTTGGCCTTAAATAAATAATAAAAAAAATGTTTGAAGCCAAATCTTTCAGCAAAAAAGGCCAAATTCAAAGACAAAACCACATTTTTTAGATAAAAAAGGCCAAAAAAGTCAAATTTTAATTTTTTCTTTAATAATTACTATTAAACAAATATCGTTTTACTTTTAAAATGTCCTGTATATTGTTTAAAATAAAATCAAATGTGTTTATTATTAAAAATCGAATCATCACAAAAAATTAACTGTTCCCATAGTAACCAAAAGCGGTGTATAGGGAAATTAGTTCCTTTTGTTGTGAAAGGGGGTTAGAGACTATTGTCTCGAGCTTTATGCCGGAATACCGATTTAGGCCCTGTCGGTGGGGCATTAAAATATGCCGACTGCCTCCCTGCAGAGGGTAAAAGTCCCGCAATGGGGGTCCTGGATATGACCTTAAACTATATCCAGTGGTGAGGCCCCAGCTTGTGGGCTTTGGGGAGTGTGGAGCCACCCTTTAATTACCATTGCTCCCAGGTTCACTCTGACCCGGAGTGGTAGTACCTGTTAGGGTCCCAACTATGGGCTAAATAGAAACCGACGTGAAAACAACAAATATATTCTATTAAAAAAAAATTTTCTTCAAAATCTTTGGATTCGGCATTAAATAACCTGAAGACGGTTGATATGCCGTAAAACAAAAACAACCAACCATATAGATTTAATTATCAATTCATTGAGGAAGATACTATAAAAGGAGTAGGAGTACTCTTTTTTCTTTGTATTTTCCTTTCTTAATTGATGATTAAATCTATATGCATCAGCATATACTTTTGTATTGTTGATATTGTTTTCCTCTTGTGTGTGTCTCTCTCTATTTTTATTCTTTATGTAAATACAGTCATGTCTTGCTACGATGTGCAGACCGTTTCAATCATATTTGATTTCATCAGGCAAAAAAAATTAGGCAAGGAAAATTGAATCAAGTATGATTGAAACGATTTGCACATAGTAGCAAGATATGACTGTATTTACATACAGAATAAAAACAATATAATTTGCTCTCTTTGATTGAGCACTATCAACGGCCCTTGTTGAAATTCAATTATTCTTAATTTTTGGATATATATATATAGTGTTATAATGGAATAATTCCAGGAGGAAATCCGGGAATGAGAGCTCAATGTGGTAAACAGAGCAATAAGATAAAAAATGTGATTTATGTAATTTACGACAATTATGTAATTTCTGTGTTTTATATATATATATATATATATATATATATAAAGTGACGTCGTCTGTGTATGTGTGGAAAGTTCCTTGGTCTACAACTTTGGACCTGTTGAACAATTTCGATTTTTTTAGCCGGTAAAAATAGCTGCTAAGCGGTCAAAATTGAAAAAAAAAAAAAGAAAAAGACAGTTAACTATGGCAGGGTAACTCAAATGAGACTGTTATTCCTGGTTTTACTTTTGCGCATGCTCAACATTAATCATTCATAGCTCATTTTTTTAACCTTTGCTATGTGTCTGTCGCTAGTTCAGACAGTAACGATACTGGAGTAATAAATAACGACTAAGGATGGAATGTTAAACGTTTTGGTTTCAATCCTAGTGGGTGGCACGAATATAACTTTTATAACCTTTAAAATCATTACTATATATTACTATACAGTAGCGTCCAAAACTAAGGGACAAAATTTTAAAATTTGCAAAGGATAGAAAAAGAAATTTGCAAATGATTCAAATTTTCATATGTTATTATGAATGATAGCGACTACCAGTTGTCAAAAGTTCAGCTTTTCACAGTCGTTATTTCTAACAAATATTAGGTTTTAAAATTTTGTCGCTTAGTTTTGGATGCTACTGTATATACAATAGAGAATTGGTTTTAAAATAATAAATACAAAATCTGCATAAATTGGGCATATTTTACGACCTGGCAACGCCGGATGGCATTCTAGTTTAATACTAAAAGTAATGGAATGATGAATAAAACTTATTCCATAAAACATCATAAGATTATGGTAACTGAAAATTAAAGAAGATTTATTATTAGTTCTGCATTTTTGAGATGAGGATTGATTATAGGTATTATTTAAACTACTCTTCTTATCTTGAATGTTATTTTAATAATGTTTCGGTCGATGTAACCTCCGACTTTCTTCAGGTGTATCTTATTGAACTCAGAAATCTGCACGGAATTCCAAATGATAACTTTCATTTAATGCACGGGGGCAGTATGCTCTCGATCTGTCCACCATGACTGGATAGAAGTCCTAAGTAATTCGCATTTGTATTTGGGCATCACCCACACTGAAGATTGAACCTTCAACCTCCAGAAGATTATGGGCTGTTTATTATTATTTATGATTTATAATATAGCTGTCTTTGAGGCTTCAAGCTCAGTGTTTCCTTTCTAGTTTCCACCACTTAGCTCAAGCAGATACTTAATGCATATGATGAGTTGCAGATTAACGAGGTAATTTCAGTTTTAAAATATATGTGAAATGCTGAATAACTATAAAGCAGTGTCTTAATAGATAACAGAGCCCACAACAAGTACATCCACTCAAAAATATACAACAAATAATGCATAGTTAAAAAAAAAAAATAAATAAAATTACAAGACTTCTGAGCAACGCCGGGCTGGAAAAGCTAGTGTATGTGTATGAGCAAAAATACAGGAATAAAAATTGGTATTATATTTTATAAGAAATGTACATAAAGGAATATTGGAGAAAATAAATTTGAGAAAAATACCTGATTCCTTAGTTGACGTATTATGCAATTATGAACGTTAAAAAAAAAAAACTAATAAAACCAAATTAAATAGAAACCTTTTAAGAAAGATTATGTTGCACTGATTGATTTAAAATTGTCTGTAGCTCAGTTTTATCAAAATACATTAATTCTACGAAAACATGAAGAGACATTAAGTAACGATGTTAGAAAGAATATTTTAAAATGACAATGGAATTGAAAAATTCATGTGAAATAAATAGAATAATAGAATATTATTGCTCTACTTTAATACACACACACACACACACACACACACACACACACACACACACACACACACACACACACACATACATATATATTTGTATATTTTTGGCAGCAAGTCATTATTCCAGCACGTCTGATTGAACACGATAGAGTTCTCTTTTCCGATTTTTTTTGTGGGGGACATCTTTTCAATTCATCGAGCAGTCTTTTTTTTATTTTAGCTGGCATGTTGTCTATTATGGCGCCCAAAAGTTGTTGTTCAGCCATATTTTTCTCAAGCGCTTGCTATCGGTACATCCAATCGTCGTCAGGAGCGATTGTTGTTGTTATTTTCTTTTTCTTTGAGTATTGGTGTATTTATAGTTCTTTTTATTGGTTATAAAGGTGGATGCATATATATATATGTGTGTGTGTGTGTTTCTATATGCAATTTTGCTACTCATAACACAAAGTTCTCATTAAGATAGCTCAATAGTGCAATACTAGAGCTACAAATATTTCTTAAAGATATCACTTTACAAGCAACAGACATAAAATCTGTTGCTCATTTTCAAAATGTTAGGTTTTATTGGTAACAACTGTTTCAGCCTCATGTTGGCATACGAGTATATAAAATTTCATTAATTATAATTTTGCACAACATTGCAAGCTCATCGGCGCATAAAAAAAAAGAATTTTCCAAAGTTTTCATATTCTATGAACATGGCCCTTTTATTAACATGGTAGGTATTCACTTTTTTTATTCACAACGTATATGTAATGCCTATATATATATATATATATATGTGTGTGTGTGTGTGTGTGTGTGTGTGTGTGTGTGTGTGTGTGTGTGTGTGTGTGATTTTTGAATTTATTCCGCCTTTAACTCATCAGAAGAAAAGGAAATCATCAACTTTAAAAGAAAATAAAGAAATACGGGCATGATGAGAAAATCCGAAAATCAAAAGTGAAGTTAATATTGTGTTTTCAAATCACATTCTCACTTGAAATTCGGACACATTTTTGTGATTTTTCCAATATTTTTCACTATTTTTTAATACTTATTTTTTTTCTTTTAGAGATCAACTTTGGCTTCTTATCATTCAAATACAATCAAAATGTAAGCGTTTTCTAAAAAAACTTATTATGATAAGCCTGCTTTAAGAAGATTGGATGTCTTTCTTTTTTCAGCCAGTTTTACCCATACCTAGTTGATAGTTTTTCAATAAATAATTCACACACACACACACACACACACACACACACACACACACACACACACACACACACACACACACACACACACACACACACATATATTTATATATATACTAGCAAAAGTACAAGTCGTTGACTGAGTTCAAAAACAGCCTACAGAAAATGGACTCTGATTTATGAAAGTATGATAGGTTATGAAAAGGAAGGGTTGTAAAGAGATAGCTTCGAATTTGGGGATATCAAAACCAAATCAAAATATGATGAAAGCAAAAATAAAATAGATAAACTCCATAATTTTTTATACCATACATGTTCACACTGAAACACTTATCACAATATTCTGTGGATCTATATTAAAAAACTTGTTAAACTTTGTGACATATTTCCATTCTATGGAGGTCAGGCGCGCACGAACACCCTATAATTTTATTATACCATATTTCTTCAAACTGACGCAGATAGATATGAAAAGTCTTTATTAAAGTTTGTGCCTATTTCCATTTTATGGAGGCCAGGCGCGAACGCAGACCCCACAATTTTATTATACCATCCCTATTTAAGTGAAAACATACTTATCAAAGTATTCTTATGTACATCTATATCAGAAACACCTGTAAACGTTCTTTTTTTAATTTTTTAATTTTTTATTTCCATACTTTGTGGACCAGGCGCGTACGCAGACCCCATAATTTTAATGAATCATCATTATGCCAGATCAAACATACCCATTCCTGTGTTCGATACATCTTCTATCATTATATGTGATCAATTTTTTATAATAGTCAACCATATAGGAGCCTATTCGTGACCAGACACACGCACACAGACGTTCAGCTTTATAAAATAGAAGATATCGCAACCATGAAGGGAAGCCTTTTATAATTCATGATGAAAAGAGTTTCAAAATAAAGTAAAAGGGAGAAGAAGAGAAAAAAAACTGTATCGAGGGATTAAAAAAAAAAAAATGGGGAATCCAAAATCTGTACAATTTAAAATAAAATTACGTTGCGTTCAGTTATGTATGATGAAAAAAAAAAAAAAAAAAAGAAAAAAAAAAAAACGGTGGGAAGCGTCGAAGCGATTAAAATAAAGCAACGATAGAGTACTCAAAGATCCTAGAGACAGCTTTGAGAAAGCGAGGGCGAAAACGGTCAGCAGACTCCCCCCTTTTTTCTCTTCTCTTGTTCACCTCTTCTTTTTAAATTTTAAAACACTTTTAATCATGATTTTTAAAAGCCTTCCTTTCATGGTTGCGATATTTAAATTCTATACGCCCCCAAAGAATCATGAGATACATACATACCTATCTATATATATATATATATATATATATATATATATATATATATATATATATATATATATATGTATATATATATATATATATATACTAGCATTTCAGCCCGGCGTTGCCCGGGTGTTTGGATGTGTTTGTTGAGCAATAAAAAGAACTAGATAGAAGCGGTCAATTCTTTTAACTTTGACCCCTATTATGGCCCCTTAACATTTATTGTTTTGGGATCAAATCAACTTATTAAGTTAGATCCATGTCAAATGAACCTATATCTAAAATTTCGAGTGTTTAGACCAAAAATTGGCGGAGGAGCTTGGTAGAGTTCTCAAAGGTCAAATCGTTGAACTTTGACCCCTTAACAGCCAAATTTCTGGCCGAAAACGGATTTCGAAGATTTTCCCAAATCTCAGTACCCTGTATATCAAATTTCGAGTCTGTAGACTGAAAATTGACATAGTTATTGCGTAGGAAAATGTACACAGACACACACACAGACAAGTTCGCTTGTATATATATATAATAGATATACATAAGTAGCTAAGTGTTTCATCATATATTATCTAGAAGATTACTTTTAAATAACATAAAAACTTGAAATACTTATATGGTAAATTAAATATCAGTCCATCAATTTAACTTTAGTCTACATATAACATTTTCTTGTATATGTCATGGTGATATTCTAAAGATAGAATATCAAAATAAAAAAAGAACCTTTATATGTTAATTCAACATCTTCATAACAAGTTTTCTTTGGCCTTCGGGACAAGATCACAGTGTAGTATCTGTTCTTCAGATGCTGCACTTCAATTTATTGTTCTCTGTCAGTGGAGGAGAAATTCTTCACGACTGAGACAATTTTTATTTTTGTTCCTTTTCTCCACGTTAAAAAACGACCCTGGTGTCTAACTCTGTCCCGTGGGGAGGCATTGTAAATAGGAATAATAATACACTATCATTTACGTATTTCGGAAGAAGGAGATAATGCCAAGGAGGATGGTCTCAAGACAACAAAAACTACACTACCCACTCTTTCACAAAAATAAAGGTGCAGGTTTATCCTACTCTTAGCTAATATCATTAATCACCATAATACCATATTTACTCTTGTGGCCGTGCAACTTGAATTTTCAAAATCATTTTTTAAAAGATTTTAGTGAGAGTAAATACCAACGTTTCTATAGAATAATTTCATTAGTATGGAGTGAGCAAAAATAAAACGGAGAATAAAAAGTTCGGTAAGTAAAACCCTCCCAACCATTTCTAAATAATAAACCACCCACTATTTTCCGGCTTGTTGAGAACTAAAAACAAGCAGGCCAATCTCTAAATGGGAGTGATATCTAAATAGGACAGAAAGATCAATGGGATGGAGAGTAAGTGATGAATGAAATTTGGGGGAGGCTGAGGGATAAAAGAAAAAAATAAATAAAATGGGGAGTGGGCGGCACTTTGGTGGTTTCCTATTGGCAGGAGAAGGGGTTAATTCACTAGACTAGCTAAGAGACTAAAACCTTACCCTAAGGGCTGGGGTCTGCGGGTCATGCTCAGGCAGGGAATACAAACCCATACTTGACCTCCTCTTCGTACACTAGGGACTGCCAAATGTCACCACAGAATTACTCCACCCTATATGTAACACGATGTAATCTCATTATAAATTAATATTATCAGTATAATGTTTGTGCTATTTAAAAGAAGAAGGGCAAAATAAACCACTAATAATTAAAAAAAAAAATTTCCATCGAACGAAAATAATGAAATTGCGAGACGAAAATCGTATTTACATAATTGGCGCTTTAAAATAACGATCTCATGTAGTAAACATCCGAACGTGAAAACATACCCGTATTTAATAAATCTAGCAAAAATCAACTAATGATCAGATTTTCGTGAAATTTTCGATACTTATCCATTTTAGAATGAAATTACATATAAAATACAGTTTTCGTAAAATATACGAGGGGAAATATTTTTTTTAGTGCGTGTTCCCCCCCCCCCATATTTATTTTTTCGAAATTCGAACAAAATATATTTAAATCTATCGACATTTCTATTTATTATGAAACATAAGAGTTCAAATAAGTAAAAAATATTTATTTTTAAAAAATTTAAATACACATATTGAACAAAAATTTACCTTGAAGTTGCAATTAAAAAATTGATATAAACTTAATATTATTATGTTTTTTTTTTAAATAGCGTTTTTTTTTTCGAATTAATATATAC
Organism: Euprymna scolopes; assembly: GCF_053919585.1. NCBI lineage: Eukaryota > Metazoa > Mollusca > Cephalopoda > Sepiida > Sepiolidae > Euprymna > Euprymna scolopes. Next base: position 172,411,130 of record NC_136482.1, read on the forward strand.
TAATAATCAGTTGAATTACCAAGAAAAAGAAACTTCGTAAACGTTAATTAATTTTTGAAAGATTAAAACGATTAAAATGCCATTATTTCAAAATGTTCCGTTACAACATAGATTTTTAATTAATTGTGTTTAATTTTTTTTTTTTAAATATTAAATTTTGATATAAACATGACTCTTGTCAGCTATTTTATCGCCAGATTAAAGCCAATTTGAAAATATTATTGCACAATATTAAGCATTTTGTAGCCCCCTTCATATTTTGTTTGTCTCTTTTTACCGAATAAAATATGGAAGCCCGTAGGTAACCAAAAGAGCATTCAGTAAAACCGTATGTCATATTTAATATACAAATGTTTATAATATTATTAATCATTAAACTTTGTAAATCTTAAAACCTAACAAAGTTATAACAAAGATTAATTATTAATTGCAGTTTGAAGAAGATAAACAAAGGTTTTAAAAATATCATTAAGTCGCTTCTGCTTTTCGATAGTTCGTATAGTTAACACAAATCTGACGTCACGGAAACATGCGGTCAAATCTTCACAATCGTTTTTTTTATCACATATAATCGTGACCGTTAATTGATGCTTGAAGAACATAACTAGATCCTGATCAGCAAAAGATTTAACAAACGCGATATCCACACTACTATTCATGCTATAGCCAGGATCGTAAGAAACACTATTCATCTCTCTCTATCCCATGGTAGTCCAGCATTGTCGATGTTTAGCAAGGCAAAGATACTCAGGATCAAACGATCCATCACTTTGTTGACATACCTCCATTATCACCAGAGTTTTCGGCATTTGAAGACACCATGTTAAGACATTTCTTTTGCTGGGGAATGCCGTGTGGGTCAATTGCCAGATCAGATAGGACTCAGACCTAGCAGGCATCTGAACTCAGAGTGGAGTCTCCCTTCCGACCATCCCAACCACCCGACGAGCGTGTCATCAACACCCCCCTGCTTACAAATCACCAATGGAATTTCTTTCTAGTTCAGATCAGGTGAAACTTGTTCTGAATCAATCTCCCCTTCAGAGCATAGGTCTGCAAGAAAAGTAATTTTTTAAAAAATTTAATCTTCAGAGATTAGTCAATCCTATCTTTAATAAAAAGGGTGGAAACATTACCCCTATCCCTTTTTTTTAAAAGATGGTATTGCTTGATTGTTGAAGATGGAATTAAAAACAATATACCTGAAGATGAAATTGCAGTATATTATTATATAAATAGCCCTGCTAGTTAGTATACAATAAATCAACCCAATTGTGTTTGCAGAAAGAAGCGGTTGATTGTAAATTGCGTCCTAAAATGGAGTAATGTTGCCATATCTGGGCAGGAGTAGCTCGGATACCCTATCCTGCCTTGACAAAGTTCAAAACCAGCTTCGAAACCTAGTAGTTGATGCCCTTTTGTCATCCCTGCAGCCCCTTTCCCACAGAAGAGACGTTATGAGCCTGTCTCTGCTCTATCATTATTTTCATGGCAAGTGCTTGACTGAACTTTAATCTATGATCACCCCCGCCTTGCCAAACTTTCACAAAAAACACTCGACTAGCTATAACTACCAACAGTTCACCCCACTCTCTATCTGTGCCTAAATCAAAACGCAAATCCAATGAATAAAGCTTCTTTCCTAGAACTGCCTGTCTGTGGAACTCTATTCCACTGACCTACTTTCCAACTGGTCGTCTTCTAGTCCAATGTAAGCAAGTTATTGTTGAGCGCCCCCCCCCTCTAAAAAATCCATTTTTACCCCATTTCTATCACTAACTGTTAATATGTTGTTGTCTCAGTGACTAGCATAACTCATTAACTCTTATTCTCGAGTGGCCCTCAGGAATTGATAAGTGATGAATTCCATATATCTATATATATAAAATTGTAATTCTTGGTTCGTTCAAAGTGAATAAAACCTTATTTCTACGTTACCAATTTAATTGAAATTTTCAGAAAATTTATCTGTAAAGTCAAGGAATGTTTGCATGTTATTAAAATAAATTAAAATCGCAAATTATAGAAAATATATTAAATAAAATAAAAATATTTTTCGTAACTGCGAGACTCTTCACCATTTCATTTCCGATAGAAATGAGCCTTTAACGTGCACCACACGTTGACGACTTTCGAATTACAACATTTAGCTATCTATTTAATCGATGAGTAAAAAAATCCCTATTTTTAAATTTATATATATATATATATATATATATATATATATATATATATATATATATATATATGATACTTTAACCTTACAATTAAATAAAAAAACATATCATAAAACTTTAATTAAACTTGGAAATACGATTTAAAAAATAGTACGGATCAGTAAGTGCATTAGCACCATTTGTTTATCTTAATTTTTTATTTTTAAAAGCTTTCCTAGCGAAGCCTACCTAAAATAAATTTGTCTAATTCTTAATTTCTTATGTTATTGAAAAAGAAAAAATCCCGGAATTTTGATAAAATTTCCATCAAGGCCCGTTTCACGTTCGTCAAAATACTTTTTTAGGTGGCCGTTGAGTTTCATAGTGACCAGCAAACTTAAAATAGCGCGGATCGGATAGTGCACTAGCACCATTTGTTTATCTTAATTTTTTATTTTTAAAAGCTTTCCTGGCGAAGCCTACCTAAAATAAATTTGTCTAATTCTTAATTTCTTATGTTATTGGAAAAAAAGAAGGTAAATATGAAAAATTACTCAACCCTCGAAGATTCGTTTAAAATTACCACTCTTATAGGTTTTCGGTGTCGCTGAAAACGAAAATAACGTTTATTTTATTTTAATAACATGCAAACATTCCTTGACTTTACAGATAAATTTTCTGAAAATGTCAGTTATATTGGTAACGTAGAAATATGGTTTTATTCACTTTGAACGAACCAAGAATCATATATATATTTATATATATATTTATATATATATATATATATTTATATATATATATCTTTATATATATATTTATATATATATCTTTATATATATATTTATATATATATTTATATATATATTTATACTTATATATATATTTATATATATATTTATACTTATATATATTTATATATATTTATATATATATTTATATATATATTTATATATATATTTATATATATATATATTTATATATATATTTATATATATATTTATATATATTTACATATATATATTTATATATATATTTATATATATATTTATATATATATATTTATATATATATTTATATATATATTTATATATATTTATATATATATATTTATATATATATATTTATATATATATTTATATATATATATTTATATGTATATATATTTTTATATATATATATATTTATGTATATATTTATACATATATATTTATATATATATATATATTTATATATATTTATATATTTATATATTTATTTATATATATTTATATATATATATTTACACATATATATATTTATATATATATATTTATATATATATTTATTTATGTATATATATATTTATATATATATTTATATATATATATATTTATATATATATATATTTATATATATATTTATACATATATATTTATACATATATATTTATATATATATTTATATATATATTTATATATATATATATTTATATATATATATTTATATATATTTATATATTTAT
>NC_136482.1:172419786-172462286 GCF_053919585.1 Euprymna scolopes
ATATATATATATATATGCAAAATTTTGTTGAAAATTCAAAGACTCGCGTTTTCTTTTTTTATAACTTTCGTTTATTTCCTGGATTTTTTTCCATTACAGCTGTTTCATTAGTGAGAAGGCAATTTTACGGTTTATATGTCCATAAAAATATCCTGTCCCCATCAACTTCTTCAGATGCTTTTCCATTAGATTTTTGCAACAAAAGGTATATTTTTAACATGCTGAATATCGTATTCGGGTAAAAAAAACTTCCAAAGCCATGCTTCCTCACTTCTGCTATCGTTTTGTGCTATGTCAAATTATATATATATATATATATATATATATATATATATATATATATATATATATATATATATATACGAGGGTAAATCAAAAAGTTCTGAGACAAATTGAAGAAAAACTTTATTTATGGAAGTTGAAAACTTTATTTTTCTACATACGATCTGCCTAACTCAATACACTTCTGTAAGCGATGTTTCCATCGATAAATTCCTTCTTCATAAAATTCTGAAACTTGTCTAGTGAACCAGGTCACAACCTCTTTCTTTGCTTCATTTATGGATTGAAATCTTATTCCTTTCAAATGTTCCTTCAGTTTTGGAAATAGGAAGAAATCACTAGGCGCTAAATCAGGACTATAGGGAGGGTGTGAAAGGATTTCCCAGCGAAACTCGCGTAAAATTGTTCTTACAGTCTTGGCCGTGTGTGCTGGAGCGTTGTCATGATGGAACAGAATTTGACGATGGAGCTTTCCTCGTCGTTTCTTAGCCAATGAAGTCTTCAGCTTTCTCAAAACTCCTTCGTAATAGCTTGCGGTGATAGTTTTCTGTCCTTCAAGAAAATCTAATAAAACGATTCCATCTTTATCCCAAAAAAACAGTTGCCATTATTTTTTGAGCTGACCTTTCTGCTTTGAACTTGATAGGGCCTGCTGATCCTCTTGGTAACCATTGTTTAGACTGCTTTCAGGATCGTACAGGTAAATCCATGTTTCATCACCGGTTATGACCCGTTCAAAAAAGTTTGCCTCATTTGCTTCAATTCTAGTCAGAAGGGCCAATGAAAGATCTGATCTCAGATTCAACTGATTCTGCTGCAACGCTTTAGGCATCCAACGAGCAGAAAGCTTACTCAGACCAAGATCTTCTTTCAGAATTGAAAAGGTTGACCCAAATGAAATGTCAAGCTCCTTAGCAATCTCATTCACTGTTATTCTCCGATCTTCTTCAACAAGATTCCTGACAAGCTCGATGTTTGGAGCAATTTTTGATGTTGAAGGCCTACCTTCTCTTTGGTCATCTTGAAGATCATTCCTACCATCCTTGAATCGTTTGATCCAACGATAAACAACAGCTCTAGAAGGTGACGAGTCTCCATAAATATTTTGTAGAGCTTTAATGTTTTCCGTCGGTTTCCATTCCAGTTTTGTTAGAAATTTAATGTTTGCACGAACTTCAAATTGGCTCATTTTGGACTGTCAAAAAGTTAATATTATAAAATATTATCTGAAAAAAAAAAAGAATAAAAGATTTAGAATGCTGTAACTTGTCAAATTTGTTGTTAAGTAATCAGTAGTGCAATTAAACCTTGTTTTGTTGCTCTATTTTCATTTAGATTGAATTTATATCACTTGTCTTAAAACTTTTTGATTTACCCTCGTATATATATATATATATATATATATATATATATATATATATATATATATACGCATATATATATATATATTTATATATATATATACGCATATATATATATTTATATATATATATTTGTTTATATATATTTATATATATATTTATCATCAGGGGTCTACGTTCTAACCTTCCAGAGGTTGAAACCCAATTACAGGAGACTAAACCAGACCTTTTATTTTTAAGTGAAACTGGCATTGGACACGCTATTTCCCTTGATGAGTTTGCAATTACAGGATACTCTAACTTAACTTCTAAATCTGACCCCCAAGATCGCCATGGGCATGGAATATGTGCCTATATAAAAGATAGCTTTCCATGTGGGAGAAACATCTCCAGGGAAGATCCTAACTTACCCTATATGTGCTTCCGGGTTGCTTTAGCTCACACTACTGCATTTATATTTACTCTCTATCGCCCCCACAACAGCGGAGTTACTATCTTTCAAAGCATATCTGAGAAAATTGACCAAGTCCTTTCTACTTATCCTTCAGCTAACATTCACGTATGTGGAGACTTCAATGTTCACAACGTCGAATGGTTGACCCACTCAAACAAGACCGATGATGAGGGGAGGTTCTGTCATGATTTCTCCATTGCCTATGACCTCACTCAGATTGTTCAGGAACCTACCCGTGTGCCCGATAATGACGGCCAGTATGCGAGCCTACTAGACCTTTTTCTCACAACTTGCCCTGAACTATGTTCAGTTTCTGTTCTGTCGCCTCTTGGATCTTCCGACCACTCTGTTGTATCAATTAAGATAAAAATGAAATGTAATAAGTCCCCAGACGTACCTCTTCATCGTACAGTATATCGATACACTAAGGCTGACTGGGATAGCTTCCGTACATTTATATCTGATCTACCTCTGCATTCCATGTTTAAAAAGGATGTGTCCTCTATAGTATTAGACCTAACTGAATGGTTAATTGTAGGTATTGACCATTTCATACCCTCTAAAAAGTTTCAGCAAAAACCTAACAGCCAGCCATGGTTCTCTCCAGAATGTGCTGCTGCCATTGCGCACAGAAATCACTTTTTCCACTGCTTCAAACGTAATAGATGTATGGAAACTAAAGCCGTTTTCAGGACTGCCAGCAACCATTGTAAGAAAGTAATAAGGAACGCAAGAGAGTTATATGCTCAATCTGTTAAGTCCAAAGTAGCTGAGCAGCGGCTTGGTTCCCACCAGTTTTGGCAAATAGCAAACAGAATCCTGAACAGAAGCGTGTGCTCCATCCCAACTATTATCAATGGACCTGAGGTAATCTCGTCAGCATCAGACAAAGCCAAACTCTTTGTCAAGAACTTTGCAGCTAATTCTACCCTTTGCGACCAAGACCGCCAACCCCCAATATTTCCTCTTGTATCAGAAAACACGCTACGTGATATACGTATATCTGTACGTGATGTTGCCAAGCTAATCAAAAACCTTGATTCCAGTAAAGCAACTGGCCCTGATGGTATTCCAATTATAGTACTCAAAAAACTTCAACCTGAACTAGCGCCCATACTTACAAAACTGTTTAAACGTTGTCTTAAGGAGAATAGTTTCCCATCTCCCTGGAAAATCTCATCAGTATGCCCTGTATTTAAGAATTCAGGTGATCGCTCATCCCCCTCTCAGTACAGGCCAATAAGTCTCCTGTGCGTCATGAGTAAGTTGCTAGAATCTGTATTAAATACAGAAGTAATCAAACATCTCAACAAAAATAACCTTCTTAGTGACACTCAATATGGTTTCCGTTCTGCTAGATCTACAGCAGATGTCCTTACAGTTATATCGCATAGGATTAGCAAATCTCTCGACGGTGGCAATCTTTCTAGGGCAATTGCTCTTGACATATCTAAAGCCTTTGATAGGGTATGGCATAAAGGTTTACTTCATAAGATCGCTAGCTATGGTATAGCTGGAAAAGTCTTCTCAATTATTAAATCATTTCTTTCTGATAGGTTCATAAGAGTAGTAGTTGAGGGGCAAAAATCAGAAGCTCACAGTATTAATGCCGGTGTCCCTCAGGGATCCATCCTGGGCCCAACTCTTTTCCTGATCTACATTAATGATCTTCCAAATCATATCCTTACATCATTTGTAGACATTTATGCTGACGACACTACCATTTATGGTACCACATCTAAGACAGTAAACGAGCAAGTTCTCTCCAATTCTCTCTCCTCTGATCTTGAGCACGTAGTACAATGGGGAAAGGAGTGGCTGGTTACTTTTAATGCATCTAAAACCAAGCTTCTCTCTTTACATCATCAACATTCTAATCCACATTTGTCATCAATTGAAATGAATGGCTCTCGTCTTCAGGAGGCCTCAAGTTTTGACAAGCTTCTGGGCTTGACCATTACTCCTGATCTTAAATGGAACACGTATATCAAATCTGTTGCCAAGGCCGCTGGAAAAATGGTGGGATCTTTCTATCGATCCAGTAGATATCTCACTGCTGATGCTATTCTCTATCTATATAAGAGCCAGGTACGTCCAAGGATGGAATACTGTTGCCACATCTGGGCAGGAGCTGCTAGAAAGGACTTGGCCTGCCTTGATAGAGTTCAAAATAGACTTCGTAGCCTCGTAGGAGATGTCCTTTTCTCCTCCTTGCAACCTCTATCTCACAGAAGAGATGTTGCGAGTTTGTCTCTGATGTATCGTTATTTTCATGGAAAGTGTTCAACTGAGCTTCAATCTATGGTCCCCCCTCGCCAAACTTTCACAAGAAACACTCGTCTAGCTGTAAACACTATCAATAATTTCCCCCACTCTTTATCTGTCCCTAAACCTAAACGTAGATTCCATGAACAAAGCTTCTTTCTTAGAACTGCACGCCTGTGGAATTGTCTTCCGTTTTCCTGCTTTCCGGCTGACTACAATATGGTTTTGTTCAAGTGTAAAGTAAATAAGTTCTTGATGAGCCGTTCCATATAAGTTATTAAATTTACCAAATTTTCATTACTAATGATTACTATATTGACCAACTTCTACTGTACACTCTTTAACCCTTATCCTTGAGTGGCCTCTGGGCCTTGATAATGTGGTGATGCCTTTGTAAAAAAAAAAAAAAAAAAAAAAATATATATATATATATATAAATATATATATATAAATATATATAAACAAATATATATATAAATATATATATATACGTGTATATATATATATATATATATATATAATAAAAGAGTATATAACTTAATATATAAAAAAGAATATATAACATCTAATAATCTTCTAGAAGACTTGTGTTGTATTTATGAGATATTGTTAATAATATATGATTTAAGGAAATTTCTCACTGTTGCTATCTAATGTAATGCAGATGACATCTACAATGATTCGAATGTAAGAAATTCCTATGAAACAAAACAAGAAAACATCCATTTTATGTCCTAATTGGATGACAGGCAATTAATTCCACATTCAATTTTGGGATTCCAAATTTCAGCATCTAGCTGTCTTGTAATTGTTCATTGCTAAAATTAGTTGTCAATTTGTAACTGAGCATAGGATCTCAGGCTTAAAGAATATATTGCATATAAAAGCGGTTATCTTAACAGGATGAAAATAAAGAAACTCAACATGAAATTTCATATATTATAATCATAGTTGTATTTGATACCTTACTAGCCTGGTTGCCCGGCGTTGCCCGGATATTTTGAGGTGTGTGTTGAAAGAAAAAAAAATAAGTGGTAGTAGTCAGACAGGCTGGAACCCATGACGCGAAGTTGGAAAAGAAAGTGAAAGAAAATCTGACGTCTTACCGCTACTCCATGACACGACCGGAAGTCTAAAGAGTTTAAATTTTACGTAGTCAAGATGACTTGCAGAAAAGGAGTTGCTTTTAAACCTCCTATGAAAGCAAATTAGACACAGTCATTTTTAATGTGGGAGAAAAACCAGCTCCCCCCAACAGGGGGCACTCTGGTAATATCCAAATAAATAGTAATTGTCTCAGTATTAAGGGTTTGCCCTACATTGAACAAGGACCAATTATAGAACAGATATTACCCGAGCGAAGGCCAGGAGTTGGTGTTTGTGTTCAAATAGTTTCTCTTTATTTATACGAAAAAGACAATACTCGAAATGACGGCATGGAGGGAATTTTTTTAAAAATCGATCAAAAAAGGAAAGAAACCATGTCTGTTTGCAAATGTGAGATATTATGATCTAGAAAGCATGCAAAAACTTCTCCCAGAATTTAACTGACGCCGGAAACCCCAATGAAAAAAGCCTTTCATGGACATACAGAAACGCTCGTGCACATTTTACCCCTTATATAATAGACTAGCGTTGCCCAGGTGATTGGAAGTGTGTGTGGAGGGAAAAAAGTGTTAGTAGGCAGGTTTGAACCTGTAACGTGAAGGCAGAAAACCTGAAGTCTTAACCGCTGTGCTACAGTGAAAAAGGAAGAAAAAAGTTTTGGGAGGGTGGTAGGCCTGAACCTTAAGCCTTGAGGCAAATAGCCAGATGACTTACGACGATGCTATGAGGACAGGGAATTGAGAGCTGCTGGAAATAAACATTTAAAAAAGCAGGTGTTTGAACGACAATGTAGGTCAAACATGACACATAGTAGTAGAGAAAATGAAATCACAACGCGAATTTTGTAAAATAATTAAAAATACAGATGATCTCGTTTCGTAAAATCGACATATTATAATCTAGACAGAATATAAAAAGTTGTAAGAGTTAGTGATCCCTCCGAGCGCCCCCCCCTCTCCCAAACTTTTTGGTGGCCATACGAAAAAATGCACACAAACAAAACACACACATTTTCGCTTTTGTATGTATATAGAAGATGGGGGGGGGGTGACAGTGGTTAACGATATGGACTGACGACCAGAATGGTCCAATTTCGAATCCAGTGCGTTCCACAAAAATCACTTTCACTTAGGATGTTAGCAATCTTCACGTGGTCCATCCTTAATAGAAAAATATCAGAGAAAACCAAAGCCAACAAGAGAATCGTATGATTCATACAATGCGGTGATGATAGCTCATGTTTACAACAATTATTTACATTTTCTTCTTTTTTTACTTGGAAGTCACCACTTATTAAGGCCCGAAGGCCACTCGAGAATAAGGGTTAATGAATGTAAGATGGTAGTGTAGTGATCGTTAATGGTTTAAATTGGGTATAATTTGATTACTTATGCGGACGGTTCAACAAGAACTTGTTTGGATTGGATTTGAAGGCTACCATGTTGTATTCAACCTGGAAGCAGGTCAGCAGAACAGTGTTCCACAGGCGAGCAATTCTGGAAAAGAAGTTTTGTTCATGGAATTTGCATTTAGATTTAGGTATTTTTTTGTTGTTTTTTTTTTTTTATTCTAAGTATTTCGGAATGAGCTGAAGTCCCAGGTAGTCTTCAACAGTAAAGACTGCAACTAGTATGTGTGAGATGTATATTAATAAACTTGTTTGCAAATAAAAACGTTTTTACGATGCTCAAGTCAAATGTGAAGCATTTTCTACTAACTTTCCAGTAAGGAAAGAAAAAACATCTTTGATCTCTCATGAAGTATTAGAGGAGGTGAATAGTACAGATGAACAAAGAGGGGAATAGAGCAGAAATTATGGACGAGCCGATTGGATTTTCGCCCATCTCCCTGAGATCAGTTAAAATATACAGCTGATCTTGAAATTCACAAGAAATGACTTGTTTTGTTTAATTAAGTTAGGACTTATGTTGCGTTTCTTTTCTTACTGAGATCTTCATGTTCTTGAGAAATCGACTCTTAAGCTTCTTTCTCATCAAATCTTTCTTGGAGGATATATATATATATATATATATATATATATATATATATATATATATATATAGATATATATAGATATATATAGATATATATGAAATTTCAATATGGCGTAATGGAAAATATAAAGGTATCTGCAGCTTCTCTTCCAATTTTCGGATTTTTACCATGTCATTGATTGTTCCTATTTCTTCTGATGAGTTAAGGGCAAGATAGATTCACTGATTGATATAATAATTAAGTGATTGATTTTGCGCTACGAAACAGATACTGTCAAGAATTGTATAAGTCAACTGAATTAAAGGAATAAATTATAAGATGGTCAACATCATGAATTTTGGAATATAACTTTTTTGTCATTTATTCTCTATATTGCTCTGTAATTACATTGAGATTCTTAAATAAGGATTGACATATAATAAGAAAATATATTTCTACAGAAAAAAAAAAATATATATATATATATTAACATAAACAAATTTACATGGTTGCGACACTGGACATGCTAATGTTTCAACAAATGGTCGGTTAAAACCAGAAATTCTCATTCGGCGACTTAATAAATGGTTGCTTTCCACAGAAGAAACCAGTCCTCAAATGAAGAAAAAAGAAATCGTTCAATTTTCTTAAAATAAAATACTATAAAATTAAAGCGAGGGGAAAAAAGGTCACGTGACATCAATAATACAGACATTAAAAAGAAGCTTTTTTTCTTTTTTTTAACTTTTTTTCTCTCCTGCTCTTCTTTTGATATCTGTATTATGTATGTAACACAATCTCCCCCCCCTCTCTTAAATTTTATAATATTTTATTTAAAGTAAATTGAACTGTTTTTTTCTTTTTCATTTGAGGACTGGTTAGTTCTGTGGAAAGCAACCATTTATTAAGTCGCCTTACAAGGACTTCTGGTTTTAACAGACCATTTATCCGAAATATTAGCATGTCCAGCGTCGTGACCATGTAAATTTATTTATATTAATAAAATTATATCTTGGTCTTCCTTTATTAAGCAGTCTTAATGGCCTCGTTAAATTCATTAGTAATTACTCTTTAACCTGGTATATATATATATATATATATATATATATATATATATATATATATATATATATATATATATATATATATATATATATATGTATACAAGTAATCTTATCTATCTGTCTCTGTGCGAAATGGTCTCTATAAAAATATATATATATATATATATATATATATATAGAGAGAGAGAGAGAGAGAGAGAGAGAATTTGGACCCGTGGAACAAATTCAATTTAATTTTTAGCCAGTAAAAATAACTGCTAAGCGGTCCAAATTGAAAAAAAAATATATCAGGAATAAGTCGACTAAACGTGTTACTTTTATGCATGTACAGATATACATTTATACCTTTAACAATGTCATTTTTTTTTAGATTTTATATGGTAAAACGGTAACAAATAAGGCTGGGGAGATACATATTTTAGTTTCGATTCTAGCTGATGGCACCCAAGTCTCATTTTTTTTTTTTACTTTTCAAACCACTACTACACATACGTTGGATACAATATAACAATCAAGAGACTATTGATTCTTTTATAATGAATATAAAATCTGCATAAATGAAGATATATTTAAGCATATTTTACGACCGGGAACTGTCGTGTGGCCTGCTAGTGTATATATATATATATATATATATATATATATATATATATATATATATATATATATATATATATATATATATATATACTAGACTACTCGTGACCCGTTGGTTCAGTATGTTATATTAGCTATGGAATTCATGTATGAACGTGACACTTGTGACGTAAAGATAATAGTTTTTTTTTTTACATAACAGAAAGTATATTAAAATAAAAAAAGAATATAGATAGATTTCTATGAGTCGTTCTGTTTATTATAATTGATTATCTTTGAAAAAAAAAATTGACATTTACTGAATTATAAGTGGTTGGCCATACTTATAGGTAAATGTGGACTGAACAGATACCATAATACTTAAAGTTAAATTCAAATCTTGATATATCTGCTTTTATTTTTTTTTTACATCGTTCATTTCTGTATTACGTTTAAGTTATTTTAAACCCCACTCTTCTCATGTTAAATAATAATTTCGAAATAATAACGTTAATATTTCAGCGTCTCAATTGTTCTTTTGTTTTTTGTTTATTTTAAACCCCACTCTTCCCATGTTAAATAATAATTTCGAAAATATAACGTTAATATTTCAGCGTCCCAATAGTTCTTTTTTTTTCGCGTTTAAATTATCCAAATAAACAATTGTTAATACTGTCTGCTATTTTTTTTTTACATCATTCATTTCTGTATTACGTTTAAGTTATTTTAAACCCCACTCTTCCCATGTTAAATAATAATTTCGAAATAATAACGTTAATATTTCAGTGCGCAGGTCATGTGCGTATGCGCAACCGGATGTCATAAACCGGAAAGTGGGTTACATACATCGTTACAAGATCATTTGAGTTTTATAATTATATATATATATATATATATATATATATATATATATATATATATATATGTATATATATATATATAAGCAAGGAGTAAAAATTAAGTTTACAAGCCAAAAACTTCTGTAAACTTAGAAATCCCAACCAAATAAAAAAGCTCAATACGACCAAAATAGGAAATAGAGCTTATTATAGAAGAACACAAATTTAAGATTGTAAGTTAAATTTTACATGCATTTGTTGTTCGACAGGATACTCAAATAAGATATATTAAAATTTCCTTATTATGCAGAGTTTCAAAATGCGCACTTTCACATTCGAGAAAAGATATGGACAAATGGATATTATAGCCAAGCTATGAATTTGCTGGTAATGGTATGAATTGAAACAGCATTATATGAAAACTAGTCATTAATGAAAAAAAAAAAATTGAGTTCATAAAATGGGGGGGGGGGGGGAGGGGAAATGAAAACTAAAGGGATAAATTCAAAATTAAAGATTAAAAATCCAGATGAAATAATATGGAGAGTTTAAGTATCATATGCACTTACGTATGTCCATCTTGTGTATAAGTCGATGTGCATTTTAAAACCAAAAATAGTGTCATTTTGTTTTTTTTTTACATAGGCATAACCACTTATCCAGGCCCAGAGACCATTCGAGGATAAGGGTTAAGAGTGTACAGTAGTCAATTGGACAATATAGTAATCCTTAGTAATGGAAATTCGGTAAATTTGTTAACTGAAGTGGAACGGCTCATCAAGAAGTTGTTTACATTAGACTTGAAGACAACCATATTGTAGTCAGCTGTAAAGCAGGAAAACGGAAGACAATTCCACAGGTGTGCAGTTCTAAGAAAGAAGCGTTGTTCATGGAATCTACATTAAGGTTAAGGCACAGATAAAGAGTGGGGGGAATTATTGATAGTGTTTTCAGCTAGATGAGTGTTTATTGTGAAAGTTTGGCGAGAGGGGACCATAGATTGAAGCTCAGTCGAGCACTTGCCATGAAAATAACGATAAAGCAGAGACAAACTCGCAGCATCTCTTCTGTGAGATAGAGGTTGCAGGGAAGAGAAAAGGACATCTCCTACGAGGCTACGGAGTCTATTTTGAACTCTATCAAGACAGGATAGGTCCTTTCTAGCAGCTCCTGCCCAGATGTGGCAACAGTACTCCATCCTTGTACGTACCTGGCTCTTATATAGATAGAGAATTGCATCAGCAGTGAGATATCTACTGGATAGATTGAAGGATCCCACCATTTTTCCAGCAGCCTTGTGTATAAGTCGACTGTAGATTCTAGACAAGTTAAATGGTCCATCTCATGGCTCTTTCTTGCAGAGATAATTTTGTTTTTGGTGTTTTGTTTTTTTGTAAGACATATTATAAATGGTTTCTTGGCATCCATGAGTGATAATACGTGCATTTACGCAAGTGTGGTCTATTCGATTTTCATATATCGAAGCAACATGCTGTAAACTTACATCCAACGAACGCAAATGTTGCTAATCAGACATTCTGATCACTGACATGCCGTAGATTCTAGGCGCAGTTACTGATTTTAGACATGATTTATGTCACGTACTATAATAACATAAACATATACATTGCACGAACTGTAATATACCGTAATAATGTGAATGCATGCGTTAACTGCCATTAAATGGTTTTATTAAATAATTGTCATTAAATTGTTAAAACTTGTTGAACTTAGGGGAGAACAACATATTATAAACACTACATTTCCTGAACTACTAAAAAACTGTCATATCATCACTGAATACATCATATCGAACTTAGGCCTAAAGCGACGTCTGGAGAGTGAACATTGCGAGAGCTATTCCAATTATTATTAAGCCCTCCCCCCCCTGAAAAACCAACCGTGCATGTGCTTATATGCTGGCAAACACACTGCAGTGGGGGTCGGAAAGAGTGCGATTAATTACTAGGATTACCAGTATATACCGAGTGCACAAGCAAAATGGTGTTTTCTCTGCTATGTTCGAGCACAAAGTCACTCTTTAACAACATTTCCAAAAATATTACCTACGTATAAGTCGACCCTAAAAAAATAACCGTAAAATCATCTCACAGAAATTCAACTTATACACAAGAATACTTTCAAGACAAGAGTTAATCTTTCCATAAGAATGAACCGGATTTTACTGTTGATAAATAAATCCAAATTAAAATCTAAAATGTGTGTAATAATCCAAAATGTGTGTAATCTAGGTTTGTAGAAAAAAACCGTTTTCAAGCAGTCGAGAAATAAAGATTATTTCAAATCGTTAAAGTTTTTTTTCACTTATGGATAATTTAGCCACCGTAACAACTCTCAATGCCGTTTTTATGGTTTTAGTAATAACGGAAAACTTGATTTCGAAAATAAAAACAACAGGAGTAAATTACATCGAAAACGGATGTAAAGTAGGAAAAAGAAAAAGGAAAAAGAGAAAACAAAAAAAGGCTAGAAATAATAATAATTCGCACATTTAGACATGTGAGCGGACTAGACAGAACTAAAAGAAAAGGAATGAAAAATAACGGCGCTAACATATAGATATAATCTTAATAACATGGGGATACTACTGCTACTAATATAAAAATAAAAAAATATAAAAATAGATTAAAATAATGATAAAATAACTAAAAACAATATATATTAAAAAATAAAAATACTCATGAAAATACAAAAATAATAATAAAAATAAAATGATAAAATAGGAATAAAAAGAGTAAGAGTAATAATCTTGACATATAAGCTAAAATAAATATAATAAAATTAGCGATAGTTATAATATATAGATAAATTTAAATTAAATGATAGGATTAGAAAAATAGAAATTATATATTAGATGTTATATATATAATATTTGGGAGAGTCTAGAAATTTATTTTAAGGTTATAATTAAAATATGAAAATCAAAGGATGCTAGATAAATTAAAGGAAGTCAAAGGATGAATATCACCTTATGTGTAATCAGAGTGACTAGAAAGTTGGAGCAAACAAGAAATAAAATAGTACAGAAAGAAATAGGGGTTAATTTCTGAGAAGGTAAGCTTATCGATGTGATATGTGGAAGTTATTTCAAATTGGTGATTAGATAGTTTATGGGATTTAATTGAGACTAAGTAATTTTAAAGTTGCTGTATTTGTATTTTGCCTTATGTTTACGTTGGAAAAATAGTTCACTTTTTGTATTAAGCACATTTTTACTTTGAGGGGATGTTATTATCCTAACAGCTTCAGAAATACATAGGCGACAAGACTTGAAGCATGAGATATATGACTTAGATTTACCTAGAATAGCCCAATTAACAGAGAAGGGAATACTTTTAGATCTAAGTTTTTTTTTTTTTAATTTTTATTAAAGTAGTTAAAATTATGTCCCTGGGTGACTATTTATCTAAACCTTTTGACAGGGTATGGCACGATGGTCTTCAAAGGAAAATTAGATCATATGGTATCACTAGAAGAATACATAATGTAATTATATCCTTCTTAAATAAGAGAAAAATCCAAGTTGTCCTCGACGGGCGTACATCTAAATAATATGATATAAATGCACGAGTACCTCAGGGGTCTATCCTTGGACCTTTATTATTCCTGATATTCATAAATGACCTCCCTCACAAAATTGTTTCGGAGATGGGTATATTTGCCGCTGACACCATTCTCTATAGCAGGCATGAGGAGAGAACAAATGAACACATATCCAAGGAAATGGCAGAAACACTAGAGGATGACCTCCAATCTGTAGTGGAATGGGGACAAAAATGGATGGTCACATTCAATGCTGCTAAGACTAAGCTTTTTTCCTTTATTAACTACAAGAAACCTTCTCTACCACCAATAGCAATGGCCAAGAACACATTACCTGAATGAACTTCCTTTAAACTCCTCGTCCTAACGTTTACAGGGAACATGAACTGGAATATATACATTGAGAGCATTGCCAAGGCTGCTGCAAAGAAAGTGGGCTCTCTCTACTGTGCTAGAAAATTACTTACGCCTGAAAGTATCCTATACCTCTATATGGCCACCATTCGCCCATGTATGGAGTACTGTTGCCACATTTGGGCTGGTGCATCTGCTGCTTGTCTCTCACTCTTGGACAGGGTTCAGAAGAGAGTTGCCAACCTGATAGGTTCTGAACTGTCATCTAGGCTTCAGCCTCTGTCCCATCGACAAAATGTTGCATCCATCTGCCTGTTCTACAAATACTTTAATGGTGA
This sequence comes from Euprymna scolopes, assembly GCF_053919585.1. Classification (NCBI taxonomy): domain Eukaryota; kingdom Metazoa; phylum Mollusca; class Cephalopoda; order Sepiida; family Sepiolidae; genus Euprymna; species Euprymna scolopes. Next base: position 172,433,965 of record NC_136482.1, read on the forward strand.
ATGCTCTGACGAACTGCAAGCACTTGTATCTCCTCGACTTGACTACCCCGGACAAACCCAACAAGCAACTAAGTCCCACCCCTTTACAGTAAAGATCCCTAGGTGTAAGAAAGCGTTTTACTCCAAAAGTGTCTTCCCCAGAATTGTACTGATATGCAGAAGTTCAAGTGTAATGTGAACAAACATCTTGCTACTCATCTCCCTTCATAATGCCCCCGCAAATTATGTCCCTGATAGTAGCCCCCTACTTCAAAATGACACTGTGCCTTGTTTGGGATGAAAATTGAATTAAAAAAAAGAGTGGAAACTGGCTATTGTTTATGAAATGATGATTTCTGAAATGGTTCTGGCGAGGAAAGAATGTAGATGATAATTGCTGTGACCATCTACTGATGGAACTGAAGGAGAGGCAATAATAGGGTCAGCAAGGAGAAGTGGGTTCTCGGATATTATGGAACTTATTAATCGAAAAGTTATTACTAGACATATTGTTAATGTTGTTATCTGGTGGAGTAAATTGTCTCTAGGAACATGCCTTTTAATCTAAGATGCATTTAAGCAAACCGCACACGCATCCATACATACACCTTTTTAAAAACAACGCATCGGTTGTCGCCCTTGTGGTAACCTCTGCTTTGCCCAACAGGTGGCGCTCTCCATTTCCTCTTCCGTTTTCTCTATCTTTCTCTTCCCACTCGAGACATCGAGCTGACAACGCGTGTTTTCCTTCGATTCAAACTTCCGATGTGAGTGGCACTCGAATCACGTCCACGCCTCGACAGGGTGTTACCTTCTTAAGGTAAATTCTTACACACACAAGGGACTTTCAATATATACTACGAACTCTCGTATTATACACGCACGCACACACACTTAAATGAACAGTTCGACTTTCAGACGTGTGCGAATCGTGAGCTCATACTTACAATAACAATCAACTAGTAATTATATATATTCATATACACACGCGTGTACATGAAACACTCTCTTAATGTTCTCAACCTCTCTAGTTAAATAAAACATCTTGTATGTATATATGTAACTCGACTCTTACGTTATCCTTCTTAACGTTATTCTCTTTAACGTTATTCTTTTTAACGTTATTATTTTTAACGTTATTCTTTTTAACGTTATTCTCTTTAACGTTATTCTTTTTAACGTTATTATTTTTAACGTTATTCTTTTTAACGTTATTATTTTTAACGTTATTCTCTTTAACGTTATTCTTTTAAATGTTATTCTTCTTAATGTTATTCTTTTTAACGTTATTCTCTTTAACGTTATTCTTTTTAACGTTATTCTCTTTAACGTTATTCTTTTTAACGTTATTCTTTTTAACGTTATTCTTTTTAACGTTATTCTTTTTAACGTTATTCTCTTTAACGTTATTCTTTTTAACGTTGTTCTTTTTAACGTTATTCTTTTTAACGTTATTCTCTTTAACGTTATTCTTTTTAACGTTATTCTGTTTAACGTTATTCTTTTTAACGTTATTCTTTTTAACGTTATTCTCTTTAACGTTATTCTTTTTAACGTTATTCTGTTTAACGTTGTTCTTTTTAACGTTATTCTTTTTAACGTTATTCTTTTTAACGTAATTCTTTTTAACGTTATTCTGTTTAACGGCTTCTTTTTAACGTTATTCTTTTTAACGTTATTCTTTTTAACGTTATTCTTTTTAACGTTATTCTTTTTAACGTTATTCTTTTTAACGTTATTATTTTTAACGTTATTCTTTTTAACGTTATTCTTTTTAACGTTATTCTTTTTAACGTTATTCTCTTTAACGTTATTCTTTTTAACGTTGTTCTTTTTTTAACGTTATTCTTTTTAACGTTATTCTCTTTAACGTTATTCTTTTTAACGTTATTCTTTTTAACGTTATTATTTTTAACATTATTCTTTTTAACGTTATTCTTTTTAACGTTATTCTCTTTAACGTTATTCTTTTTAACGTTATTCTCTTTAACGTTATTCTTTTTAACGTTATTCTTTTTAACGTTATTCTTTTTAACGTTATTCTGTTTAACGGCTTCTTTTTAACGTTATTCTTTTTAACGTTATTCTTTTTAACGTTATTCTTTTTAACGTTATTCTTTTTAACGTTATTCTTTTTAACGTTATTCTTTTTAACGTTATTCTTTTTAACGTTATTATTTTTAACGTTATTCTTTTTAACGTTATTCTTTTTAACGTTATTCTTTTTAACCTTATTCTTTTTAACGTTATTCTTTTTAACGTTATTCTCTTTAACGTTATTCTGTTTAACGTTATTCTGTTTAACGTTATTCTTTTTAACGTTATTCTTTTTAACGTTATTCTCTTTAACATTATTCTTTTTAACGTTATTCTTTTTAACGTTATTATTTTTAACATTATTCTTTTTAACGTTATTCTTTTTAACGTTATTCTTTTTAACGTTATTCTTTTTAACGTTATTCTTTTTAACGTTATTCTTTTTAACGTTATTCTCTTTAACGTTATTCTTTTAAATGTTATTCTTCTTATTGTTATTCTTTTTAACGTTATTCTCTTTAACGTTATTCTTTTTAACGTTATTCTTTTTAACGTTATTATTTTTAACATTATTCTTTTTAACGTTATTCTTTTTAACGTTATTCGCTTTAACGTTATTCTTTTTAACGTTATTCTTTTTAACGTTATTCTTTTTAACGTTATTCTCTTTAACGTTATTCTGTTTAACGTTATTCTTTTTAACGTTATTCTTTTTAACGTTATTCTTTTTAACGTTATTCTCTTTAACGTTATTCTTTTTAACGTTATTCTCTTTAACGTTATTCTTTTTAACGTTATTCTTTTTAATGTTATTCTGTTTAACGTTGTTCTTTTTAACGTTATTCTCTTTAACGTTATTCTTTTTAACGTTGTTCTTTTTAACGTTATTCTTTTTAACGTTATTCTTTTTAACGTTATTCTTTTTAACGTTATTCTTTTTAACGTTGTTCTTTTTAACGTTATTTTTTTTAACGTTATTCTTTTTAACGTTATTCTTTTTAACGTTATTCTCTTTAACGTTATTCTTTTTAACGTTATTCTTTTTAACGTTATTCTTCTTAACGTTATTCTCTTTAACGTTATTCTTTTTAACGTTATTCTGTTTAACGTTGTTCTTTTTAACGTTATTCTTTTTAACGTTATTCTTTTTAACGTTATTCTTTTTAACGTTATTCTTTTTAACGTTATTCTTCTTAACGTTATTCTCTTTAACGTTATTCTCTTTAACGTTATTCTTTTTAACATTATTCTTTTTAACGTTGTTCTTTTTAACGTTATTCTTTTTAACGTTATTCTTTTTAACGTTATTCTGTTTAACGGCTTCTTTTTAACGTTGTTCTTTTTAACGTTATTCTTTTTAACGTTATTCTTTTTAACGTTATTCTTTTTAACGTTATTCTTTTTAACGTTATTCTTTTTAACGTTATTCTTTTTAAAGTTATTCTTTTTAACGTTATTCTTTTTAACATTATTCTTTTTAACATTATTCTTTTTAACGTTATTCTCTTTAACGTTATTCTTTTTAACGTTATTCTTTTTAACATTATTCTTTTTAACGTTATTCTTTTTAACGTTATTCTTTTTAACATTATTCTATTTAACGTTGTTCTTTTTAACGTTATTCTCTTTAACGTTATTCTTTTTAACGTTGTTCTTTTTAACGTTATTATTTTTAACGTTATTCTTTTTAACGTTATTCTTTTTAACGTTATTATTTTTAACGTTATTCTTTTTAACGTTATTCTTTTTAACGTTATTCTTTTTAACATTATTCTTTTTAACGTTATTCTTTTTAACGTTATTCTTTTTAACGTTATTCTTTTTAACGTTATTCTTTTTAACGTTATTCTTCTTAACGTTATTCTCTTTAACGTTATTCTTTTTAACGTTATTCTTTTTAACATTATTCTTTTTAACGTTATTCTTTTTAACATTATTCTTTTTAACGTTATTCTTTTTAACGTTATTCTTTTTAACGTTATTCTTTTTAACGTTATTCTTTTTAACGTTATTCTTTTTAACGTTATTCTTTCTAACGTTATTCTTTTTAACGTTATTCTTTTTAACATTATTCTTTTTAACATTATTCTTTTTAACGTTATTCTTTTTAACGTTATTCTTTTTAACGTTATTCTTTTTAACGTTATTATTTTTAACGTTATTATTTTTAACGTTATTATTTTTAACGTTATTCTTTTTAACGTTATTCTTTTTAACATTATTCTTTTTAACATTATTCTTTTTAACGTTATTCTTTTTAACGTTATTCTTTTTAACGTTATTATTTTTAACGTTATTCTTTTTAACGTTATGCTTTTTAACGTTATTCTTTTTAACGTTATTATTTTTAACATTATTCTTTTTAACGTTATTCTTTTTAACGTTATTCTTTTTAACGTTAATGTTTTTAACGTTATTATTTTTAACGTTATTATTTTTAACGTTATTCTTTTTAACGTTATTCTTTTTAACATTATTCTTGTTAACATTATTCTTTTTAACGTTATTCTTTTTAACATTATTCTTTTTAACATTATTCTTTTTAACGTTATTCTTTTTAACGTTATTCTTTTTAACGTTATTCTTTTTAACGTTATTATTTTTAACGTTATTCTTTTTAACGTTATGCTTTTTAACGTTATTCTTTTTAACATTATTCTTTTTAACGTTATTCTTTTTAACGTTATTCTTTTTAACGTTATTCTTTTTAACGTTATTCTTTTTAACGTTATTCTCTTTAACGTTATTCTTTTTAACGTTATTCTTTTTAACGTTATTCTTTTTAACGTTATTCTTTTTAACGTTTATTTTTTTAATGTTATTATTTTTAACGTTATTCTTTTTAACGTTATTCTCTTTAACGTTATTCTTTTTAACGTTATTCTTTTTAACGTTATTCTTTTTAACGTTATTCTCTTTAACGTTATTCTTTTTAACGTTATTCTTTTTAACGTTATTCTTTTTAACGTTGTTCTTTTTAACGTTATTATTTTTAACGTTATTCTTTTTAACATTATTCTTTTTAACGTTATTATTTTTAACATTATTCTCTTTAACGTTATTATTTTTAACGTTATTCTTTTTAACGTTATTCTTTTTAACATTATTCTTTTTAACGTTATTATTTTTAACGTTATTCTTTTTAACGTTATTCTCTTTAACATTATTCTTTTTAACGTTATTCTTTTTAACGTTATTATTTTTAACGTTATTCTTTTTAACGTTATTCTTTTTAACGTTATTCTCTTTAACATTATTCTTTTTAACGTTATTCTTTTTAACGTTATTCTTTTTAACGTTTATTTTTTTAATGTTATTATTTTTAACGTCTTCTTGAATGTACTTGTAAAACATACTTTTCATTGTTGATCGTTTTTTATAACACCGTCCTAGCAACGATGACCTCTAACTATCTAGCTTATGGAACATGCGGCCTATTCCAGTAACCGGTTTATACACGCAGACTACAAAGAGGTGACCCAGCTATACAACCGGTATATAAACTGCACAACGGGTGCCCCACAGGTGCAATCAAAAGGGATGGGTCGATGGTAATTGAATGATGGGGGAGGGGAGGTTACGAATGATTTGCAGTATTCAAACCTGTTAGTTAAAAATTTGGCTGTTTAAACGCTAGATATGAGATTTAGACTCAGCATGTGCCGCCTCTTTGAAAACAGCTCGAAGCAACTTTTAACTAATGGAAAGTGAATATCTAATTAAACGTGATAGAATATGTTTAAGTGAGAAATAGTTGTAGTCTCTTTCCTCATAAGTGTACTAGCATATCTAAGAGAAGTATTAAGATAACAGTTTCAAGTGTAGCCAATGAGAAAAAGGCAGACGAGGGTTATATTAAAGTCAGTAGCGAAATTCTGATCTGAAATGTTAACTCCACAACATTTTATTAATACAAACCATCAAACAGATATATTATGAGGATAGTTCCAAAAGTAAGGCCTCTTTTTTTTTTAACTCAAAACTTAAAACATTGAAAATCTAAGAAGACGGGGGTGGTACCATTAAAACGAGCGCCCTTTGGTCTCCAGAAATTATTTTTCTGCATAGCTACCACCATTATCAATGCACTTTTGCCAGCGATGAACGATATTTTGGTCATAAAAGTCTGGAGCATACTTTATGACAAGAGAATATTCTTTTCATTATTTTGACTCTCGAGTATATATCAGTTAATATCTTGTATGCTTTTATATAGAGTGATATGGTTCTCAATTGATTAACTGTGTATAATTGTGTTGGATATATACTCGAGAGTCAATACAATGATAAGAATATTCTTTTGTCATAGCCCTATTTATGACTCATATCTTTGTCATGATTCTGAAATCGACGAACTCATTCCCCTAACCATATTGACATAATCTATATCGGTTCCGTAAACATTCAACAAACAGGCGCCGAATGTTGATGGATTCAATTTTTTCTGCACGGAGGAATTCAATGGCGTATTTCTGCTTCTGGCTAACGTCCATGACAGGGGTTGCTTTCTTAGAGCCTCACACTTTCACTATCTGCAACAGAGAGATGAAACTTGCAGCTCATGAATGCATAAGTTCACCATCGGAACATTGCAATTTGCAATCCACTCTGATCGAGCGAAATAAAAAATAGGAGGCATTACTTTTGGAATGCCCCTCGCATGTTGAAAAATATATATTCAATATGTGAAATAATTATTTGTAATCATCGTTCAGATTTATTTAGATATCGAGATATATTCAGCTGAATCGGAACATTCTAACATTAAGAGAGTCTGGATTTAATACTCATGCAAATGAATTATTACAATTACAGTAGAACCCCGGGATACTTTTTTTTTTTAGGTTACGATGCGGAATACAATGTTTTTTCCTGTCCCTGGTTACGATATTTGCCTCACTTTACAGCATTATTCATAATGTTATTTGATTTTATACATGTGTATTATGTACTGTATTTTGTTACTCATTTTTAATGCCGTACCCCGGGGTTCTACTGCATTACCCAGGGGAATTTTGGAGACAGAGATATGAAGTTAGATAAAAGTACACTTTTTCATTTTATTATAAAATCCTTAATTTATACGGTACAATCACGTTGACACACTGGTTATCGCTAGATCACCGAAGTTAAGCAATGATGAGCCTGAGCAGTACCAGATGGATAACCATTTTGGAAGACTAGGCGCTGTATGTACAACGCCGAGTTGTAGAAATTTCTAGATAGGTATCTAGGGGCGTGTTTAGCACACTGGGGGGAGATGCACTCCCGAATCAAAACAGAAAGCAAAGGGAAACTACCGATTTTACTTGTCTTCCCGAGATGACCATGGCTCTACAATTTTTTGTTAAAACAGCTGGGCCGCCGCTGCTGGTGCTGCTGCTGGTGCTGCTGCTGCTGCTGCTGCTGATGATGATGATAAAATGCTCAGAATATCCATCTTTTAAAATGCAGGATATTTCCACTTTAAATAATACGGCGTTACTCGGGTGTTTGGAGGTGTAAAAGAAAAAAAAAAGTGTTAGTAGTCAGGAGAAAAGAAAGTGAAAGAAAACGTGACATCTTACCGCTACGCTACAAAGCCACAGGAAGTGAAAAGCGTTCAAATCTAGCGATGTCAATCAAAAAGTTGACTTGCTCAGTGAATGAATTCACGCAGGTGCAGAAATGAACGTTGGCTGAAGGCCAGTTCAGCTTTCCGCCGTTTCATTTATTTGTTTGCCCATGATGTTGAATAAACCAGCTATTCACAAAAAGAGAGTGTCCAAATGAATAGCAATTGTCTGATATGAGGGTTTTCTAGAGACAGCGTCCCTCCCCAAATCGTAGGTATTATAATCTAGGGAGTACATAAAAAGTTCTAAAACATAATATCCCCCCCCAAGAACCCTAGTGAAAAAAGCCTTCTATATATATATATATATATATATATATATATATATATATATATATATATATATATAGATAGATAGATAGATAGATAGATAGATAGATAGATGAAACGTTACCAGTGAATTCTTGGATTTTTATTTGTTCTGATTTTATAAATTTTGAAAAATATATTTTCAAGTAATAAAAAGACTAAAAAAAAAAATACAAAATAATTTGGTAAATATTTACTTTTCTCACATGAAAATTCAAATTATGAAAAAAAAAATTAATACAAATCGAAATTACTCAGCATAATAAATCTTTCATTGTATCCTGATGAAAGAATTTGCAATTGTTTGTTTGGTTTTACTGCATAGCAATCATTTTTCGGGTTTTTAATGTCAAATCCAGTAATTTGGGAGAAAGTTGTAATGTTTCAAGTTCTTTATATCATCGGATATTTATTCATGATGTTTAGTTTGGTTGTTTTGTAGAGAAAAAAGTGTTGTTTTTTACTTTACAGAACATGATTGAGTTTTGCAAAGAGAAAAAAAAAACAATAACATCAATGTTTGGTGCATTTTAGATCAGGAAGCCAGTATCTTCAGACCGCCTTATTTGGTAACACCAGGAGAATATATAATGACTGTCCATTCAATACTCATGTAATATATAATGACTGTCCATTCAATACTCATTTTGTAAAACTCTGTCATAGCTTTATTTTAATGGCTTTGTCTATTTTAAAACATATTAACATCTTATGGGTCATCTACTACTAAGAAACAATACTTGTTGTCAATGATTAACCCTTTATGACCTGGTTGAACTAATTCGTTCAGTCATAAATAAATGAATATAACGGGATAAATAAAGTGGAGATTGATTCAAACACGCCTTGTACGTATTAGTTAAATATCTGGGTAGATACAAAATACCCCCAGATTGCAACTTTCCATTGCTTACATTCAGTATGCCGCCATCTGCCCCAGAGAGCAGAGGATTTCGTTTGTTGTCATAAACACACTTTTTTTCAAGCACCATGAATAATAATGAATACCACTGAGAACATAGATTATAGAAACCGTTTATTATACTGTATTAAATATTATTTTTTTTAATTGCCGTTGATGAAAGAACATAGATTATAGAAACTGTTTATTATACTGTATTTATTAAATATTAATTTTTTTAATTGCCCTTGATGAAAGAACATAGATTATAGAAACTGTTTATTATACTGTATTTATTAAATATTAATTTTTTTAATTGCCCTTGATGAAAGAACATAGATTATCGAAACCGTTTATTATACTGTATTAAATATTAATTTTTTTAATTGCCTTTGATGAAAGAACATAGATTATAGAAACTGTTTATTATACTGTATTTATTAAATATTAATTTTTTAATTGCCCTTGATGAAAGAACATAGATTATAGAAACCGTTTATTATACTGTATTAAATATTAATTTTTTTAATTGCCTTTGATGAAAGAACATAGATTATAGAAACTGTTTATTATACTGTATTTATTAAATATTAATATTTTTAATTGCCTTTGATGAAAGAACATAGATTATAGAAACTGTTTATTATACTGTATTAAATATTAATTTTTTTAATTGCCTTTGATGAAAGAACATAGATTATAGAAACTGTTTATTATACTGTATTAAATATTAATTTTTTAATTGCCTTTCATGAAAGAACATAGATTATAGAAACTGTTTATTATACTGTATTTATTAAATATTAATTTTTTTAATTGCCGTTGATGAAAGAACATAGATTATAGAAACCGTTTATTATACTGTATTTATTAAATATTAATTTTTTTAATTGCCCTTGATGAAAGAACATAGATTATAGAAACCGTTTATTATACTGTATTAAATATTAATTTTTCTAATTGCCGTTGATGAAAGAACATAGATTATAGAAACCGTTTATTATACTGTATTTATTAAATATTAATTTTTTTAATTACCCTTGATGAAAGAACATAGATTATAGAAACTGTTTATTATACTGTATTACATATTAATTTTTTTAATTGCCCTTGATGAAAGAACATAGATTATAGAAACCGTTTATTATACTGTATTTATTAAATATTAATTTTTTTAATTGCCCTTGATGAAAGAACATAGATTATAGAAACCGTTTATTATACTGTATTAAATATTAATATTTTTAATTGCCTTTGATGAAAGAACATAGATTATAGAAACCGTTTATTATACTGTATTTATTAAATATTAATTTTTTTAATTGCCCTTGATGAAAGAACATAGATTATAGAAACCGTTTATAATACTGTATTTAATATTAATTTTTTAAATTGCCGTTGATTAAAGAACATAGATTATAAAACTGTTTATTATACTGTATTAAATATAAATTTTTTTAATTGCCGTTTATGAAAGAACATAGATTATAGAAACCGTTTATTATACTGTATTTATTAAATATAAATTTTTTAAATTGCCCTTGATGAAAGAACATAGATTATAGAAACCGTTTATTATACTGTATTAAATATTAATTTTTTTAATTGCCCTTGATGAAAGAACATAGATTATAGAAACCGTTTATTATACTGTATTAAATATTATTTTTTTAATTGCCTTTCATGAAATAACATAGATTATACAAACTGTTTATTATACTGTATTTATTAAATAGTAATTTTTTTAATTGCCGTTGATGAAAGAACATAGATTATAGAAACCGTTTATTATACTGTATTAAATATTAATTTTTTTAATTGCCGTTGATGAAAGAACATAGATTATAGAAACCGTTTATTATACTGTATTTATTAAATATTAATTTTTTTAATTGCCGTTGATGAAATAACATAGATTATACAAACTGTTCATTATACTGTATTTATTAAATATTAATTTTTTTAATTGTCCTTGATGAAAGAACATAGATTATAGAAACCGTTTATTATACTGTATTAAATATTAATTTTTCTAATTGCCGTTGATGAAAGAACTTAGATTATAGAAACCGTTTATTATACTGTATTTATTAAATATTAATTTTTTTAATTGCCGTTGATGAAAGAACATAGATTATAGAAACTGTTTATTATACTGTATTAAATATTAATTTTTTTAATTGCCCTTGATGAAAGAACATAGATTATAGAAACCGTTTATTATACTGTATTTATTAAATATTAATTTTTTTAATTGCCCTTGATGAAAGAACATAGATTATAGAAACCGTTTATTATGCTGTATTAAATATTAATATTTTTAATTGCCTTTGATGAAAGAACATAGATTATAGAAACCGTTTATTATACTGTATTTATTAAATATTAATTTTTTTAATTGCCCTTGATAAAAGAACATAGATTATAGAAACCGTTTATAATACTGTATTTAATATTAATTTTTTTAATTGCCGTTGATTAAAGAACATAGATTATAAAAACTGTTTATTATACTGTATTAAATATAAATTTTTTTAATTGCCGTTTATGAAAGAACATAGATTATAGAAACCGTTTATTATACTGTATTAAATATTAATTTTTTTAATTGCCCTTGAGTAAAGAACATAGATTATAGAAACCGTTTATTATACTGTATTAAATATTAATTTTTTTAATTGCACTTGATGAAAAAACATAGATTATAGAAACCGTTTATTATACTGTATTAAATATTAATTTTTTTAATTGCCCTTGATGAAAGAACATAGATTATAGAAACCGTTAATTATACTGTATTTATAAAATATTAATTTTTTTAATTGCCCTTGATGAAAGAACATAGATTATAGAAACTGTTTATTATACTGTATTAAATATTATTTTTTTTAATTGCCTTTGATGAAAGAACATACATTATAGAAACCGTTAATTATACTGTATTTATTAAATATTAATTTTTTTAATTGCCCTTGATGAAAGAACATAGATTATAGAAACTGTTTATTATACTGTATTAAATATTAATTTTTTTAATTGCCTTTGATGAAAGAACATAGATTATAGAAACCGTTTATTATACTGTATTTATTAAATATTAATTTTTTTAATTGCCCTTGATGAAAGAACATAGAATATAGAAACTGTTTATTATACTGTATTAAATATTAATTTTTTTAATTGCCTTTGATGAAAGAACATAGATTATAGAAACCGTTAATTATACTGTATTTATTAAATAGTAATTTTTTTAATTGCCCTTGATGAAAGAACATAGATTATAGAAACCGTTTATTATACTGTATTTATTAAATATTAATTTTTTTAATTGCCCTTGATGAAAGAACATAGATTATAGAAACCGTTTATTATGCTGTATTAAATATTAATATTTTTAATTGCCTTTGATGAAAGAACATAGATTATAGAAACCGTTTATTATACTGTATTTATTAAATATTAATTTTTTTAATTGCCCTTGATAAAAGAACATAGATTATAGAAACCGTTTATAATACTGTATTTAATATTAATTTTTTTAATTGCCGTTGATTAAAGAACATAGATTATAAAAACTGTTTATTATACTGTATTAAATATAAATTTTTTTAATTGCCGTTTATGAAAGAACATAGATTATAGAAACCGTTTATTATACTGTATTAAATATTAATTTTTTTAATTGCCCTTGAGTAAAGAACATAGATTATAGAAACCGTTTATTATACTGTATTAAATATTAATTTTTTTAATTGCACTTGATGAAAAAACATAGATTATAGAAACCGTTTATTATACTGTATTAAATATTAATTTTTTTAATTGCCCTTGATGAAAGAACATAGATTATAGAAACCGTTAATTATACTGTATTTATAAAATATTAATTTTTTTAATTGCCCTTGATGAAAGAACATAGATTATAGAAACTGTTTATTATACTGTATTAAATATTATTTTTTTTAATTGCCTTTGATGAAAGAACATACATTATAGAAACCGTTAATTATACTGTATTTATTAAATATTAATTTTTTTAATTGCCCTTGATGAAAGAACATAGATTATAGAAACTGTTTATTATACTGTATTAAATATTAATTTTTTTAATTGCCTTTGATGAAAGAACATAGATTATAGAAACCGTTTATTATACTGTATTTATTAAATATTAATTTTTTTAATTGCCCTTGATGAAAGAACATAGAATATAGAAACTGTTTATTATACTGTATTAAATATTAATTTTTTTAATTGCCTTTGATGAAAGAACATAGATTATAGAAACCGTTAATTATACTGTATTTATTAAATAGTAATTTTTTTAATTGCCCTTGATGAAAGAACATAGATTATAGAAACTGTTTATTATACTGTATTAAATATTAATTTTTTTAATTGCCTTTGATGAAAGAACATAGATTATAGAAACCGTTAATTATACTGTATTTATTAAATAGTAATTTTTTTAATTGCCCTTGATGAAAGAACATAGATTATAGACACCGTTTATTATACTGTATTAAATATTAATTTTTTTAATTGCCGTTGATGAAAGAACATAGATTATAGAAACCGTTTATTATACTGTATTAAATATTAATTTTTTTAATTGCCCTTGATGAAAGAACATAGATTATAGAAACTGTTTATTATACTGTATTAAATATTAATTTTTTTAATTGCCTTTGATGAAAGAACATAGATTATAGAAACCGTTTATTATACTGTATTTATTAAATATTAATTTTTTTAATTGCCCTTGATGAAAGAACATAGATTATAGAAACTGTTTATTATACTGTATTAAATATTAATTTTTTTAATTGCCTTTGATGAAAGAACATAGATTATAGAAACCGTTAATTATACTGTATTTATTAAATATTAATTTTTTTAATTGCCCTTGATGAAAGAACATAGAATATAGAAACTGTTTATTATTCTGTATTAAATATTAATTTTTTTAATTGCCCTTGATGAAAGAACATAGATTATAGAAACCGTTAATTATACTGTATTTATTAAATATTAATTTTTTTAATTGCCCTTGATGAAAGAACATAGATTATAGAAACTGTTTATTTATACTGTATTAAATATTAATTTTTTTAATTGCCTTTGATGAAAGAACATAGATTATAGAAACCGTTTATTATACTGTATTTATTAAATATTAATATTTTTAATTGCCTTTGATGAAAGAACATAGATTATAGAAACCGTTAATTATACTGTATTTATTAAATATTAATTTTTTTAATTGCCCTTGATGAAAGAACATAGATTATAGAAACCGTTTATTATACTGTATGTAATATTAATTTTTTTAATTGCCCTTGATGAAAGAACATAGATTATAGAAACCGTTTATTATACTGTATTAAATATTAATTTTTTTAATTGCCGTTGATGAAAGAACATAGATTATAGAAACCGTTAATTATACTGTATTTATTAAATACTAATTTTTTTAATTGCCCTTGATGAAAGAACATAGATTATAGAAACCGTTTATTATACTGTATTAAATATTAATTTTTTTAATTGCCGTTCATGAAAGAACATAGATTATAGAAACTGTTTATTATACTGTATTTATTAAATATTAATTTTTTTAATTTCCCTTGATGAAAGAACATATATTATAGAAACCGTGTATTTTACTGTATTAAATATTAATTTTTTTAATTGCCCTTGGTGAAAGAACATAGATTATAGAAACTGTTTATTATACTGTATTAAATATTAATTTTTTTAATTGCCCTTGGTGAAAGAACATAGATTATAGAAACTGTTTATTATACTGTATTAAATATTATGTTTTTAATTGCCCTTGATGAAAGAACATAGATTATAGAAACTGTTTATTATACTGTATTAAATATTAATTTTTTTAATTGCCGTTGATGAAAGAACATAGATTATAGAAACCGTTTATTATACTGTATTAAATATTAATTTTTTTAATTGCCCTTGATGAAAGAACATAGATTATAGAAACCGTTTATTATACTGTATTAAATATTAATTTTTTTAATTGCCGTTCATGAAAGAACATAGATTATAGAAACTGTTTATTATACTGTATTTATAAAATATTAATTTTTTTAATTTCCCTTGATGAAAGAACATATATTATAGAAACCGTGTATTTTACTGTATTAAATATTAATTTTTTTAATTGCCCTTGGTGAAAGAACATAGATTATAGAAACCGTTTATTATACTGTATTAAATATTAATTTTTTTAATTGCCCTTGATGAAAGAACATAGATTATAGAAACTGTTTATTATACTGTATTAAATATTAATGTTTTTAATTGCCCTTGATGAAAGAACATAGATTATAGAAACCGTTTATTATACTGTATTAACTATTAATTTGTTTAATTGCCCTTGATGAAAGAACATAGAATATAGAAACTGTTTATTATACTGTATTAAATATTAATTTTATTAATTGCCTTTGATGAAAGAACATAGATTATAGAAACTGTTTATTATACTGTATTAAATATTAATTTTTTTAATTGCCTTTGATGAAAGAACATAGATTATAGAAACCGTTAATTATACTGTATTTATTAAATATTAATTTTTTTAATTGCCCTTGATGAAAGAACATAGATTATAGAAACTGTTTATTATACTGTATTAAATATTAATTTTTTTAATTGCCTTTGATGAAAGAACATACATTATAGAAACCGTTAATTATACTGTATTTATTAAATATTAATTTTTTTTATTGCCCTTGATGAAAGAACATAGAATATAGAAACTGTTTATTATACTGTATTAAATATAAATTTTTTTAATTGCCTTTGATGAAAGAACATAGATTATAGAAACCGTTAATTATACTGTATTTATTAAATATTAATTTTTTTAATTGTCCTTGATGAAAGAACATAGATTATAGAAACTGTTTATTATACTGTATTAAATATTAATTTTTTTAATTGCCTTTGATGAAAGAACATAGATTATAGAAACCGTTAATTATACTGTATTTATTAAATATTACTTTTTTTAATTGCCCTTGATGAAAGAACATAGATTATAGAAACCGTTTATTATACTGTATTAAATATTAATTTTTTTAATTGCCCTTGATGAAAGAACATAGATTATAGAAACCGTTTATTATACTGTATTTATTAAATATTAATTTTTTTAATTGCCCTTGATTAAAGAACATAGATTATAGAAACTGTTTATTATACTGTATTAAATATTAATTTTTTTAATTGCCTTTGATGAAAGAACATAGATTATAGAAACTGTTTATTATACTGTATTTATTAAATATTAATATTTTTAATTGCCTTTGATGAAAGAACATAGATTATAGAAACTGTTTATTATACTGTATTTATTAAATATTAATTTTTTTAATTGCCGTTGATTAATGAACATAGATTATAGAAACTGTTTATTATACTGTATTAAATATTAATTTTTTAATTGCCCTTGATGAAAGAACATAGATTATAGAAACCGTTTATTATACTGTATTAAATATTAATTTTGTTAATTGCCGTTCATGAAAGAACATAGATTATAGAAACCGTTTATTATACTGTATTTATTAAATATTAATTTTTTTAATTGCCCTTGATGAAAGAACATAGATTATAGAAACTGTTTATTATACTGTATTAAATATTAATTTTTTTAATTGCCGTTGATGAAAGAACATAGATTATAGAAACCGTTTATTATACTGTATTTATTAAATATTAATTTTTTTAATTGCCCTTGATGAAAGAACATAGATTATAGAAACTGTTTATTATACTGTATTAAATATTAATTTTTTTAATTGCCCTTGATGAAAGAACATAGATTATAGAAACCGTTTATTATACTGTATTTATTAAATATTAATTTTTTTAATTGCCCTTGATCAAAGAACATAGATTATAGAAACCGTTTATTATACTGTATTAAATATAAATTTTTTTAATTGCCGTTGATGAAAGAACATAGATTATAGAAACCGTTTATAATACTGTATGTAATATTAATTTTTTTAATTGCCGTTGATTAAAGAACATAGATTATAGAAACTGTTTATTATACTGTATTAAATATTAATTTTTTTAATTGCCCTTGATGAAAGAACATAGATTATAGAAACCGTTTATTATACTGTATTAAATATTAATTTTTTTAATTCCCCTTGATGAAAGAACATAGATTATAGAAACCGTTTATGATACTGTATTTATTAAATAATAATTTTTTTAATTGCGCTTGATGAAAGAACATAGATTATAGAAACTGTTTATCATACTGTATTAAATATTAATTTTTTAATTGCCGTTGGTGAAAGAACATAGATTATAGACACCGTTTATTATACTGTATTTATCAAATATAAATTTTTTAATTGCCCTTGATGAAAGAACATAGATTATAGAAACCGTTTATAATACTGTATTTAATATTAATTTTTTTAATTGCCCTTGATGAAAGAACATAGATTATAGAAACTGTTTATTATACTGTATTAAATATTAATTTTTTTAATTGCCCTAGATGAAAGAACATAGATTATAGAAACCGTTTATTATACTGTATTAAATATTAATTTTTTAATTGCCGTTGATGAAAGAACATAGATTAAAGAAACCGTTAATTATACTGTATTTATTAAATATTAATTTTTTTAATTGTCCTTGATGAAAGAACATAGATTATAGAAACTGTTTATTATACTGTATTAAATATTAATTTTTTTAATTGCCCTTGATGAAAGAACATAGATTATAGAAACTGTTTATTATACTATATTTATTAAATATAAATTTTTTTAATTGCCTTTGATGAAAGAACATAGATTATAGAAACTGTTTATTATACTGTATTAAATATTAATTTTTTTAATTGCCTTTGATGAAAGAACATAGATTATAGAAACCGTTAATTATACTGTATTTATTAAATATTGATTTTTTTAATTGCCCTTGATGAAAGAACATAGATTATAGAAACTGTTTATTATACTGTATTAAATATTAATTTTTTTAATTGCCTTTGATGAAAGAACATAGATTATAGAAACCGTTAATTATACTGTATTTATTAAATATTAATTTTTTTAATTGCCCTTGATCAAAGAACATAGATTATAGAAACTGTTTATTATACTGTATTAAATATTAATTTTTTTAATTGCCTTTGATGAAAGAACATAGAGTATAGAAACCGTTAATTATACTGTATTTATTAAATATTAATTTTTTTAATTGCCCTTGATGAAAGAACATAGATTATAGAAACCGTTTATTATACTGTATTAAATATTAATTTTTTTAATTGCCTTTGATGAAAGAACATAGATTATAGAAACCGTTAATTATACTGTATTTATTAAATACTAATTTTTTTAATTGCCCTTGATGAAAGAACATAGATTATAGAAACCGTTTATTATACTGTATTAAATATTAATTTTTTTAATTGCCGTTCATGAAAGAACATAGATTATAGAAACTGTTTATTATACTGTATTTATTAAATATTAATTTTTTTAATTTCCCTTGATGAAAGAACATATATTATAGAAACCGTGTATTTTACTGTATTAAATATTAATTTTTTTAATTGCCCTTGGTGAAAGAACATAGATTATAGAAACTGTTTATTATACTGTATTAAATATTAATTTTTTTAATTGCCCTTGGTGAAAGAACATAGATTATAGAAACTGTTTATTATACTGTATTAAATATTATGTTTTTAATTGCCCTTGATGAAAGAACATAGATTATAGAAACTGTTTATTATACTGTATTAAATATTAATTTTTTTAATTGCCGTTGATGAAAGAACATAGATTATAGAAACCGTTTATTATACTGTATTAAATATTAATTTTTTTAATTGCCCTTGATGAAAGAACATAGATTATAGAAACCGTTTATTATACTGTATTAAATATTAATTTTTTTAATTGCCGTTCATGAAAGAACATAGATTATAGAAACTGTTTATTATACTGTATTTATAAAATATTAATTTTTTTAATTTCCCTTGATGAAAGAACATATATTATAGAAACCGTGTATTTTACTGTATTAAATATTAATTTTTTTAATTGCCCTTGGTGAAAGAACATAGATTATAGAAACCGTTTATTATACTGTATTAAATATTAATTTTTTTAATTGCCCTTGATGAAAGAACATAGATTATAGAAACTGTTTATTATACTGTATTAAATATTAATGTTTTTAATTGCCCTTGATGAAAGAACATAGATTATAGAAACCGTTTATTATACTGTATTAACTATTAATTTGTTTAATTGCCCTTGATGAAAGAACATAGAATATAGAAACTGTTTATTATACTGTATTAAATATTAATTTTATTAATTGCCTTTGATGAAAGAACATAGATTATAGAAACTGTTTATTATACTGTATTAAATATTAATTTTTTTAATTGCCTTTGATGAAAGAACATAGATTATAGAAACCGTTAATTATACTGTATTTATTAAATATTAATTTTTTTAATTGCCCTTGATGAAAGAACATAGATTATAGAAACTGTTTATTATACTGTATTAAATATTAATTTTTTTAATTGCCTTTGATGAAAGAACATAGATTATAGAAACCGTTAATTATACTGTATTTATTAAATATTAATTTTTTTTATTGCCCTTGATGAAAGAACATAGAATATAGAAACTGTTTATTATACTGTATTAAATATAAATTTTTTTAATTGCCTTTGATGAAAGAACATAGATTATAGAAACCGTTAATTATACTGTATTTATTAAATATTAATTTTTTTAATTGTCCTTGATGAAAGAACATAGATTATAGAAACTGTTTATTATACTGTATTAAATATTAATTTTTTTAATTGCCTTTGATGAAAGAACATAGATTATAGAAACCGTTAATTATACTGTATTAAATATTAATTTTTTTAATTGCCCTTGATGAAAGAACATAGATTATAGAAACCGTTTATTATACTGTATTAAATATTAATTTTTTTAATTGCCGTTCATGAAAGAACATAGATTATAGAAACTGTTTATTATACTGTATTTATAAAATATTAATTTTTTTAATTTCCCTTGATGAAAGAACATATATTATAGAAACCGTGTATTTTACTGTATTAAATATTAATTTTTTTAATTGCCCTTGGTGAAAGAACATAGATTATAGAAACCGTTTATTATACTGTATTAAATATTAATTTGTTTAATTGCCCTTGATGAAAGAACATAGAATATAGAAACTGTTTATTATACTGTATTAAATATTAATTTTATTAATTGCCTTTGATGAAAGAACATAGATTATAGAAACTGTTTATTATACTGTATTAAATATTAATTTTTTTAATTGCCTTTGATGAAAGAACATAGATTATAGAAACCGTTAATTATACTGTATTTATTAAATATTAATTTTTTTAATTGCCCTTGATGAAAGAACATAGATTATAGAAACTGTTTATTATACTGTATTAAATATTAATTTTTTTAATTGCCTTTGATGAAAGAACATACATTATAGAAACCGTTAATTATACTGTATTTATTAAATATTAATTTTTTTTATTGCCCTTGATGAAAGAACATAGAATATAGAAACTGTTTATTATACTGTATTAAATATAAATTTTTTTAATTGCCTTTGATGAAAGAACATAGATTATAGAAACCGTTAATTATACTGTATTTATTAAATATTAATTTTTTTAATTGTCCTTGATGAAAGAACATAGATTATAGAAACTGTTTATTATACTGTATTAAATATTAATTTTTTTAATTGCCTTTGATGAAAGAACATAGATTATAGAAACCGTTAATTATACTGTATTTATTAAATATTACTTTTTTTAATTGCCCTTGATGAAAGAACATAGATTATAGAAACCGTTTATTATACTGTATTAAATATTAATTTTTTTAATTGCCCTTGATGAAAGAACATAGATTATAGAAACCGTTTATTATACTGTATTTATTAAATATTAATTTTTTTAATTGCCCTTGATTAAAGAACATAGATTATAGAAACTGTTTATTATACTGTATTAAATATTAATTTTTTTAATTGCCTTTGATGAAAGAACATAGATTATAGAAACTGTTTATTATACTGTATTTATTAAATATTAATATTTTTAATTGCCTTTGATGAAAGAACATAGATTATAGAAACTGTTTATTATACTGTATTTATTAAATATTAATTTTTTTAATTGCCGTTGATTAATGAACATAGATTATAGAAACTGTTTATTATACTGTATTAAATATTAATTTTTTAATTGCCCTTGATGAAAGAACATAGATTATAGAAACCGTTTATTATACTGTATTAAATATTAATTTTGTTAATTGCCGTTCATGAAAGAACATAGATTATAGAAACCGTTTATTATACTGTATTTATTAAATATTAATTTTTTTAATTGCCCTTGATGAAAGAACATAGATTATAGAAACTGTTTATTATACTGTATTAAATATTAATTTTTTTAATTGCCGTTGATGAAAGAACATAGATTATAGAAACCGTTTATTATACTGTATTTATTAAATATTAATTTTTTTAATTGCCCTTGATGAAAGAACATAGATTATAGAAACTGTTTATTATACTGTATTAAATATTAATTTTTTTAATTGCCCTTGATGAAAGAACATAGATTATAGAAACCGTTTATTATACTGTATTTATTAAATATTAATTTTTTTAATTGCCCTTGATCAAAGAACATAGATTATAGAAACCGTTTATTATACTGTATTAAATATAAATTTTTTTAATTGCCGTTGATGAAAGAACATAGATTATAGAAACCGTTTATAATACTGTATGTAATATTAATTTTTTTAATTGCCGTTGATTAAAGAACATAGATTATAGAAACTGTTTATTATACTGTATTAAATATTAATTTTTTTAATTGCCCTTGATGAAAGAACATAGATTATAGAAACCATTTATTATACTGTATTAAATATTAATTTTTTTAATTCCCCTTGATGAAAGAACATAGATTATAGAAACCGTTTATGATACTGTATTTATTAAATAATAATTTTTTTAATTGCGCTTGATGAAAGAACATAGATTATAGAAACTGTTTATCATACTGTATTAAATATTAATTTTTTAATTGCCGTTGGTGAAAGAACATAGATTATAGACACCGTTTATTATACTGTATTTATCAAATATAAATTTTTTAATTGCCCTTGATGAAAGAACATAGATTATAGAAACCGTTTATAATACTGTATTTAATATTAATTTTTTTAATTGCCCTTGATGAAAGAACATAGATTATAGAAACTGTTTATTATACTGTATTAAATATTAATTTTTTTAATTGCCCTAGATGAAAGAACATAGATTATAGAAACCGTTTATTATACTGTATTTATTAAATATTAATTTTTTTAATTGTCCTTGATGAAAGAACATAGATTATAGAAACTGTTTATTATACTGTATTAAATATTAATTTTTTTAATTGCCCTTGATGAAAGAACATAGATTATAGAAACTGTTTATTATACTATATTTATTAAATATAAATTTTTTTAATTGCCTTTGATGAAAGAACATAGATTATAGAAACTGTTTATTATACTGTATTAAATATTAATTTTTTTAATTGCCTTTGATGAAAGAACATAGATTATAGAAACCGTTAATTATACTGTATTTATTAAATATTGATTTTTTTAATTGCCCTTGATGAAAGAACATAGATTATAGAAACTGTTTATTATACTGTATTAAATATTAATTTTTTTAATTGCCTTTGATGAAAGAACATAGATTATAGAAACCGTTAATTATACTGTATTTATTAAATATTAATTTTGTTAATTGCCCTTGATCAAAGAACATAGATTATAGAAACTGTTTATTATACTGTATTAAATATTAATTTTTTTAATTGCCTTTGATGAAAGAACATAGAGTATAGAAACCGTTAATTATACTGTATTTATTAAATATTAATTTTTTTAATTGCCCTTGATGAAAGAACATAGAATATAGAAACTGTTTATTATACTGTATTAAATATTAATTTTTTTAATTGCCTTTGATGAAAGAACATAGATTATAGAAACCGTTAATTATACTGTATTTATTAAATATTAGTTTTTTAATTGCCCTTGAGTAAAGAACATAGATTATAGAAACCGTTTATTATACTGTATTAAATATTAATTTTTTTAATTGCCCTTGATGAAAGAACATAGATTATAGAAACCGTTAATTATACTGTATTTATTAAATATTAATTTTTTAATTGCCCTTGATTAAAGAACATAGATTATAGAAACTGTTTATTATACTGTATTAAATATTAATATTTTTAATTGCCTTTGATGAAAGAACATAGATTATAGAAACTGTTTATTATACTGTATTTATTAAATATTAATATTTTTAATTGCCTTTGATGAAAGAACATAGATTATAGAAACTGTTTATTATACTGTATTTATTAAATATTAATTTTTTTAATTGCCGTTGATTAAAGAACATAGATTATAGAAACTGTTTATTATACTGTATTAAATATTAATTTTTTAATTGCCCTTGATGAAAGAACATAGATTATAGAAACCGTTTATTATACTGTATTAAATATTAATTTTGTTAATTGCCGTTCATGAAAGAACATAGATTATAGAAACCGTTTATTATACCGTATTTATTAAATATTAATTTTTTTAATTGCCCTTGATGAAAGAACATAGGTTATAGAAACTGTTTATTATACTGTATTAAATATTAATTTTTTTAATTGCCCTTGATGAAAGAACATAGATTATAGAAACCGTTTATTATACTGTATTTATTAAATATTAATTTTTTTAATTGCCCTTGATCAAAGAACATAGATTATAGAAACCGTTTATTATACTGTATTAAATATTAATTTTTTTAATTGCCGTTGATGAAAGAACATAGATTATAGAAACCGTTTATAATACTGTATTTAATATTAATTTTTTTAATTGCCGTTGATTAAAGAACATAGATTATAGAAACTGTTTATTATACTGTATTAAATATTAATTTTTTTAATTGCCCTTGATGAAAGAACATAGATTATAGAAACCGTTTATTATACTGTATTAAATATAAATTTTTTTAATTGCCCTTGATGAAAGAACATAGATTATAGAAACCGTTTATGATACTGTATTTATTAAATATAAATTTTTTTAATTGCGCTTGATGAAAGAACATAGATTATAGAAACTGTTTATTATACTGTATTAAATATTAATTTTTTTAATTGCCCTTGATGAAAGAACATAGATTATAGACACCGTTTATTATACTGTATTTATTAAATATAAATTTTTTAATTGCCCTTGATGAAAGAACATAGATTATAGAAACCGTTTATAATACTGTATTTAATATTAATTTTTTTAATTGCCCTTGATTAAAGAACATAGATTATAGAAACTATTTATTATACTGTATTAAATATTAATTTTTTTAATTGCCCTTGATCAAAGAACATAGATTATAGAAACCGTTTATTATACTGTATTAAATATTAATTTTTTAATTGCCGTTGATGAAAGAACATAGATTAAAGAAACCGTTAATTATACTGTATTTATTAAATATTAATTTTTTTAATTGTCCTTGATGAAAGAACATAGATTATAGAAACTGTTTATTATACTGTATTAAATATTAAGTTTTTTAATTGCCCTTGATGAAAGAACATAGATTATAGAAACCGTTTATTATACTGTATTTATTAAATATTAATTTTTTTATTGCCCTTGATGAAAGAACATAGATTATAGAAACCGTTTATTATCTGTATTAAATATTAATGTTTTTAATTGCCCTTGATGAAAGAACATAGAATATCGAAACTGTTTATTATACTGTATTAAATATTACTTTTTTTAATTGCCCTTGATGAAAGAACATAGATTTTAGAAACCGTTTATTATACTGTATTTATTAAATATTAATTTTTTTAATTGCTCTTGATGAAAGAACATAGATTATAGAAACCGTTTATTATACTGTATTAAATATTAATTTTTTTAATTGCTCTTGATAAAAGAACATAGATTTTAGAAACCGTTTATTATACTGTATTAAGTATTAATTTTTTTAATTGCCCTTGATGAAAGAACATAGATTATAGAAACTGTTTATTATACTGTATTAAATAATAATTTTTTTAATTGCCTTGATGAAAGAACATAGATTATAGAAACTGTTTATTATACTGTATTAAATATTAATTTTTTTAATTGCCCTTGATGAAAGAACATAGATTATAGAAACTGTTTATTATACTGTATTAAATATTAATTTTTTTAATTGCCCTTGGTGAAAGAACATAGATTATAGAAACTGTTTATTATACTGTATTAAATATTAATTTTTCAATTGCCGTTGATGAAAGAACATAGATTATAGAAACCGTTTATTATACTGTATTTATTAAATATTATTTTTTTTAATTGCCCTTGATGAAAGAACATAGATTATAGAAACCGTTTATTATACTGTATAAAATATTAATTTTTTTAATTGCCGTTGATGAAAGAACATAGATTATAGAAACCGTTTATTATACTGTATTAAATATTAATTTTTTTAATTGCCGTTGATGAAAGAACATATATTATAGAAACTGTTTATTATACTGTATTTATTAAATATTAATTTTTTTAATTGCCCTTGATGAAAGTACATAAATTATAGAAACCGTTTATTATACTGTATTAAATATTAATTTTTTTAATTGCCGTTCATGAAAGAACATAGATTATAGAAACTGTTTATTATACTGTATTTATTAAATATTAATTTTTTTAATTATCCTTGATGAAAGAACATAGATTATAGAAACCGTTTATTATACTGTATTAAATATTAATTTTTTTAATTGCTCTTGATGAAAGAACATATATTATAGAAACTGTTTATTATACTGTATTTATTAAATATTAATTTTTTTAATCGTCCTTGATGAAAAAACATAGATTATAGAAACCGTTTATTATACTGTATTAAATATTAATTTTTTTAATTGCCGTTGATGAAAGAACATAGATTATAGAAACCGTTTATTGTGCTGTAAACTTAATGAAAGAATATAGATTATAGGAACTTTTAAAAACTATTTAATGAATCACTAGAAATATTTTGCAGTTAAATGTTCACATAAGTTAATGACCATGTATTTAAAAATTTATTCATTTATTTTAAAGATGCTAGAAACAATAGTCATTGGTTTGGTTAGTAACCTAGGAATCATTCTTATGATTACATTATATAAGAATGAAACTCTTTTCGGAATTGGATCTTGCATCATCACAAGCAGCATTAAATTATTCTAAGAAATTCTTTTGTAATTTATATACCATTTTTACATTGATATAGAGTAGGGAAATGATATTTCCTTTTGTATAAAAAAAGACTGTGTTCATATATGTTATTACCAGTCTGCTTCATCCAAGGATGAAGATATGTGCAGTTCATGCTAGAGTGAAGAGAAAGCGGATACTATAATGAAGTCATTGAGTAATAAAGTTCATTTGGTACCAAAATGTCGCCAAAGACGATGAGACGGAAAACGAAAGAATGCAAGTTGGTTTGAATACGGTGAGAGGATTTTTATAACCTTTATGATTTATTTCTTCCAATGCCAATGTCTGTATGTGATATATAGCATGTATCAAAGATTAGTAAAAAAAACAACAACAAAAAAAAACAACAAAAAACAAACAAACAAACAAACAAAAATAATCAAAGTGCTCGATTGTAAGTTTTATAAGAACTAATATTAATTTGTTTATTTAAACACTATACGTTAGTGTAGGTCAATTTAACCCCAGACATTGGAGTGATCGTGTCCACATAGAACCAATACATTTTTCTGGAATATAGTAAGACTAGATTTTCTTGTATGACCAGATATATGAAACCCAGGTATTTCAGCAGAGGCAGCAATGTAGAGTATTAATAGATATATGAACATATATATAGAGAAATTTATTTCTCTATTTCGTCGGAATACTATTTCCATTATTCTCATATATATATAAATATATATATATATATATATATATATATATATATATATATATATATATATATATATATATATATTTAAAAGAGTGTAGCCATCAATAATTGTGGGTTTTTTAAAAGGTTTTCATCATATTTTTATTTTAAAATATTTTTATAACGCGTTTCGAGCTTAGGGTGTGCTCTCTTCAGATGTTTTCGTAAAAAGTTTTTCTTTAAAATGGGAGTTTGAAAAGTTATTTTTACCTCCGCTGATACTAAATATGTTTTTCAGAGTGATGTGTGGTCTCAGACATTCTGTCTCCAACCGTAAAATAAAAATATGAAAACCTTTAAAAAAAACCCACAATTGTTGATGGCTACACTTTTTTAAATATACATTTTTTCTCTCATTGGAACTACACAACCATCACTTTAAATATATATATATATATATATATATATATATATATATATATATATATATATAAGTGAACGTGTCTGTGTGTCTGTCTGTCTGATTTGACGTTTGAGAACTCTACCAAACTCCTCCAACAATTTTGGGTCTAAACACTTGAAATTTTAGATATAGGCTCCTTGGACATGGATCTAACGTAATAACTTGATTTGAGCCCAAAACAATAAATGTTAAGGGGTCATAATAGGGGTCAAAGTTTTAAAAAATTGACCGTTTGTTTGTTTTTTTTTTTTCGCTCAGCATACACCTCCAAACACCCGGACACTTATGCTAGTATATAATATATAATAAATCAACATCATTAAAAAATGTAGAAAATCAGGTCTAATAAATAACAATAACCAATGGATAAAAACTAAAATGAAAAATTCGTTTGATTTGGTGATGGGTGCCAGGGATTCTGCAGAGGCATCAGATCTTGTGGGATTATTCATTCTATATACCCTCACAAGCATATTCGATACTACGGATATCGGCCTATACAGAGATGACGGACTAGCTATAATAAAAAACTCAAAGTCAAGGGAGAAAACTTTAAGAAAATCATACACAAGGAAATGAAAAAATTAGGCCTAAAAGCAGACGTATCAGCTAACATAAAAATAACAAACTTCCTGGACGTCACGTTAAACTTAGATAAAAACACATATGACCCATACTTAAAAGATAACGCTACTCCAATTTACGTAAAACCTAAGTCCAATTACCCACCATCAATTATAAAACACATTCCTAACCTAACTCGATCGTAAGTAGACTCAGTAATAACTCAAGCGATGAAAATGCATTTAACAGGTCAACCAATATCTACGAAACAGCCCTAAAAAATAGTGGATACAAAAATATCGATATCAAATATAAGCAACAAAACACCAATAACTATAATAAAATTAAAAATAGAAGAAAAAGAACTATAATCTGGT
>NC_136482.1:172467286-172514786 GCF_053919585.1 Euprymna scolopes
ATATATATATATATATATATATATAAAGCGCTTGAGAAGAATATGGCTGAACAACAACTCTTGGGCGCCATTTTATACATGTCAGCTGAAATAAAAAAAGACCGCTCAGCGAATGGAAAAAATATCCAGAAAAATCGAAAAAAAGAACAACTCCGTTGTCTTCAATCAGACGTGCTTGAATAATGACTTGCTACCAAAATACACACACACACACACACGATATATATATATATATATATATATATATATATATATATATATATATATATATATATATATACTGAAAAGAAAAAATGTCTAATTACTTGAGTGAAGTCGGATAACAATTGAAATATTTAAATTTATTTTCCATTTGTGAAAAAAAATCTTCATCATCGAAATTGACTTTTTAAATGTCCTTAATGTGTCTTTAAAATGTTGTAATCTCTCCTTCTCTCTCTCTTTCTCTCTCTCTCTCTCTTTCTCTCTTGTAAATAGAATTTAGTTAACATCATCGACAAATTTCTTATTTAATCAAATAAATGAGAGACAAATTATGTTTCTAATGGATTTTCAGATTAACCAAAGTAATCAAAAGCATGGCTTCCTTTCTCTTTGGCAGCACAAAACGATAGCAGGTGCGAATATAAAACTACAGGTTGAAACGATAATATTGTCGCCATAGGAAAGACAACATAATTCCATTTCCATTTGAGGAAAACTGCTTTCTTTTTTTTTTTTTGTTGTAGACCATCTACTAGTTGACCAGTTGTGAACAAATCCTAAGAGCAATAGGAACCTTCTATCATGTCATAAAATAAAATGTTCAATAAGC
Organism: Euprymna scolopes; assembly: GCF_053919585.1. NCBI lineage: Eukaryota > Metazoa > Mollusca > Cephalopoda > Sepiida > Sepiolidae > Euprymna > Euprymna scolopes. The sequence continues at coordinate 172,468,101 of NC_136482.1, forward strand.
GAGATCAGAAATGTGGCACTCATGCTCTTTTCCCATCCAAATTATGACAACAGGACCATTGCCAGCACCCTCAAAATTCAAATGGTTCAATGCTCGAAGGCACAGCTCAACAAAGTTTCCAGGCATGATTATGGTGTTTGGTGTGATTTCAAATGAGGGCTACATCATGCCACTTCACATCTTCGAAGTCGGCTTGAAAGACAATACCAAAGTGTATCATGATGTGCTGAAGAGTACGGTGAACCCCTGGTGCAATCAGGTGACCGCTGACAGACTCTGGATGTAGCAGTAAGACTCGGTGCCGGCCCACACGTCCAAAGAGACCCAGACCTGGCTTCAGAAGGAGTACCACGACTTTGTACCCTTCTTTCACTGGCTCTATCCTTCCCCGACCTGAACCCATTGTGATACTTTGTTTGGTCGAGAACACCACCAACATAACCTCCCACAACACCAAAACCAACCTGATCGCCTCCATCCGATGAGTATTCGCCAAGCTTGTGGAAAAGGCATGCTCCCAGCTCTGGACGGTTCTGTATTAGGGCGTTGATTGTGGCTGGAGGTAGCTACATTGAATAAATGTCAGCTCTACTGCATAATCAAGTTACCTGAATTGATTTTTCAATAAGAATTCTAAAATAAAGCTGTAGTGTTGTTTTCTATATTTATTGTACCACCCTGTATCTGTTTGTTATTTCATTATATTAAACTAGCACTGTTATTACATGGCATTACATGGATCAATGAATACAAAATGAGAGTTAAAAAGTGTGTAATAAAACATTAGTTCAAGGAAACAATCACCAAAACCTACTAAATTGCTATGGTATCTACTATCAAATAATAACTGACATAGTGTAACTCATGAATGATATAGATGATTAGAAATAAATTCACAACATCTATGATACCTGGTATGCAAAAATCCCAACATTACTGCCCGGATGTCAAAGATATTGAATTTACAATTTTTATATTCTGTAAAAGAAACCTGTTGTGGTTCCACAAGGGTCCGAAAAAAAAAGACAATTCGGTAATTTGTAGAAACAAAATATATCGAACAGAAAAGCAAATACAACAAATAAAGCGTATGGGTATACGTCAGTCCGACTGCCTTAAGTGCAAGATTCGAGCATAATCTGTGTGCTAACGCCAAGAGACATAATCCCCGGTCTCCGGTGAAAGAGCTCATTATTTTCCGTAAGGTGGACACATAACAACTATACATATGTGTATGTTTGTAAAGGATTAGATATGGGGCGATCGGATATAACTATATAAGATCTATTATTTTTTTCCGTCTGAATATAAAACTAGCAGGATCCGTACACCGGCATTGCCCAGTGGAAAGATGGCACAAAGCTAGAACAGATTAGTTGAAAGAAATCCACTCCCTTAAAAACAAATGAATATAATTATGTAGCTGATTATCGTAGCCTGAGCTAATATTATTTTGTTTGCTGAAGCGCTAATTGAGGTCCCCATTAATAGAAAGCAATGTTAAAAACACGTTAACTAAAATATAAGAAAATGCGCTTCCTCTTCCCCTATGATGAAAAGAAGAGATGTTTACGTGGAGATATTTTAAGCAATTGTAAAAAAATAAATATAAATGTAAAAATGCATACTAGTTAAATTTTTTTTTAAAGTTTCCATATGTTCATCGCTACCCCCACCAGTAAAGGAAATTAATAAATAAGGAATGTTTATGAAAACATATTTAAATTAAACCTGAAATTAGTTCCAGTGTTTTTGCATTGAAGAAGAAATCATTATAGACTGAGGTAAATTCGTTTTGTTTTGATGAAATGATTGGTAATGACCTGGAATGGAAACTCATAGCTGTGTAAGAAGAGAAAAATATCTAAAAATTAAATATGAAAAAAGCAGGTGAGTAAATGCTGTACAAAAAATACAGGAAAGTAATTTAAAAAAAATGTAATCGTAGGAATATCAATCCTAAAACAATTAGTTCTGGTGTACGAGTAATTTAATGAAGAAAAATTATTTGAGACCGAGTTATTCTTTTGTTATCTTGTTTATACATTGAACGTTAATTCAAGAAAGGATGGCCACGAACGAAACGAAATAGAAAAAAAAGCATGTTAATCAATCTTAAAAAGAATGGTTCTAGTGTGTTTCAATGATTTAGAAATCCTTCCAGATGGGAGAACTTTTTTCTCATGAGATGATTTCGAAATGACAAAATTAAGCCGCTTGATTAAAATGAAATGTAAACGACAACAGTAAAAACTGTAAGACAAATAATAATCATAGGAATAAGTTTAACTGTAATATTCAAACGAATAATAATAATGATAATAATAATAATAATAATAATAATAATAATAATTACAACAACAAAAACAAACAACAACAACAATAATAATGGAATAAAAATACTACTAATAAGTATACTACTACTACTACTACTACTACTACTACTACTACTACTACTACTACTATAAATACAACTAATTAAGGAAAAGTTTGAGAAGTGAAATTATCTCCGAGAGGAAATATGAAATAACTGAAATGTGTAAATTAAGAATTTTTATTTCATACAGAAGTTACTTTTGACGCAACAGTTGGAAATCACTCGCTGTTCTGTGCGTTAAGTGGGAAATTACCGTGACGACCATAAAGAAAAAAAAAAAACATTGTAAAGAAAGCGCTAAAAGATCGACGAAACCTGTGTTTAGGTTTTAGTTTTTATTGAATTTGAAATCTTTAAACTGCCAGGCTAAACATAATTTCTGAAATAAAGAATCGTAATGTGAGCATCTTAATGTACACTCACACAGAGTACGGGAAATGGCAAAGCAATAACGGATAGAGTTCAGAACCAGCTTCGAAACGTAGTAGGCGATGCCCCTTTTTCTTTCCTACAACGTCTTTTCCACATAGGCTCTAATCTATGGTCTCTCCTTGCTAAACTTTCACAAAAAACACTTGACTAGCTACAACACTATTAATAACTTCCTCCACTCTCTATCTATGCCTAAATCTAAATGCAGCTTCCATGAACGAAGTTTATTTCCTAGAAGTGCCCAAAAGTGGAACACTGTTTCACTGATCTGCTTCCCGGTTGAATACAACATGGTAGTGTTCACAGCAACAAGTTCTTGCTGAACCGTCCCCTTAAATAATCCAAATTCTACTCAATCTATGTCATTAACGATTGCTACAGAACCACCTTACATCCATTAACCCTTATCCTCGAATGGCCTTCGAACCTTAGTCAGTGGTGATTTCCATGTAAAAAAAAACAAAAACAAAGAAAAAAATTGAAGATACATTTCTATTTCACCAAAAGTCGAGTGGAACTATGCTGAGAGTAACTTTGCAAGATAAACTATGCGATGTTGATATCAGCAAAAAACCTTAATATAAACGGATTCATCAACGACATTATTCGAGAAAAGAAATTAACATGGTTTCGATATGTTTTCCCAGTTACTAGACTCCAGCTATGTAAAGAAATCATATCAAGAAGATTTTATGGAAAAACATCAAGACGATAACCATGAAAGAGATAGGCCAACCAGATATGGGTTGAGACTCGCATAACACTCCTGAAAGCTGAAAGACTGACTCAAATCTGTGATAATTAACAGAATTTTGTTTTCAAGCATGTAGCGAAGCTCTCTGAAGTATGTCATGGGTTCGAGCCTGCCTGCCTACTACCACTTAAAAAAAAAAAAAAAAATTATTCAACACACACCTTTGAACACCGGGGCAACGCCTGGCATCCAGGCTAGTAATCCAATATTACTCAGCTGTACAAGCGAAGCAAATCAAATCTGAAACTTAAACAGTCAAGATTTTGTCAGACTTTTTATTGCGTGGTTAACATAATCATGAATATCAAATTTTAAAATCCTTCTTTTTTTTCTGCCCCCAAAAACAAGGCTGTTTACCACTTGAAACATAAGAGGTTACTATTTGGGCTCATGTCTAACAAGGAACTATGGGGAGTTTAGAAGCAAGATGGCTGTTCACATTACATTTAAACTTCTGCAGGTTAGTACAGTCAAGGAAGCAAGGAACAGGAAGGGAATTCCACAGTCTACCAGTTCAAGTGAAGAAGCTATTAGAATAGTGAGTTTTCTGACATCTCAAGACCTCAACAATGAAGGGGTCGGATTTTGCTGCTTTTGATATGTACATCGAGAGGGTACAAGAGTTATGAGTTCATCAGAGAACATTCCATTAAATTCCATTAAAGTACTTGTAAAACAGGCACAGGGATGCAATATTTCATCGATGGGACAGAGGTTGGGGTTTGGTTGACAGTGCAAGACCTATTAGATTTTAGACTCGTTTTTAGACTTAGTCTGAGATTACTATCAGATATATTGTTTTAACTTATTGCTTGGATATTTATGCAACCACAATTTCTAAGCAAATATATTATTTATATGCATACTTCAGAGTGCTTCGCTACATGCTTGAAAAGAAAATTCTGTTATTTTTTGCTGATATCAACATTTCATAGTTTGTCTTGCAAAGTTACTCCAAGCATAGTTCCACTCGACTTTTGGTAAAATAGAAATGTATCTTCAATTTTTTCCTTTGTTTTTTGTTTGTTTTGCAAGGAAATCGCCACTGACTAAGGTCCGAAGGCCATTCGAGGATAAGGGTTAATGAATGTAAGGTGGTAGTGTAGCAATCGTTAATGACATAGATTGAGTAGAATTTGGATTATTTAAGGGGACAACTGAACAAGAACTTGTTGCTTTGAAGAAAGTGAAAGATAACTTGACGCCTTACCGCTACCCCATGACGCGGCCGGAAGTTTGGAACGTTAAAATTAGGCAAAGTCAATCCAACAGATACGATGAATTGCAAAAATGGCTCGCAAAAAATCGACCCCTCCTTGTAGAAAACTGCCCAGTTGATGGTGAAATAATTAATATTTTTAGCTAATTTTTCGATATTTGACGCCCGAGACGTCAAGCTTCAAAATGATACAAATCTCGTGAAAATCCGTTGCCTCTGTGGAAAGTTTCAGACATACATACAGACACACATACAAGTGAGATTTATATTATAGATTAAATAAGTATTTGATTTAATGTATTACAAAACCATCATCATTTTGTTCTCTCGTTTTAGATCACTTTTGATAATAAAAATTACATTTATTTCTTGTTAAATTATTTTTTTCTTTTATAAGGAAAAACGCATGTGAAGCATTTTTTTTTTAATCATTATTAAAAAAAATAGTTCAAAGAAATTAGAAGAAATGCAACTTTAAACAATGAGACAAAAATTGAAAACAACAACCACAACAACAACATCAGCAGCAGCAACAACAACAAAATAATAATCATTTCAGCAATAAAGTAGGAAAAGACAATATAAACAGGCTGCTCAACTCGCCACAATCCCCTGTTAGACACGATCCCAAATAGTAGCCCTTTACGTTTCAAGTGTTTGGGCGTGAAAAGAGTAAATAAAAAAAAAATATATATAGTTCCATGTTTAGATATGGTTCAAACTTAAACAAAACATAGAAAATAGAAAACAGCTACGAAACTTAAGCTGGGAAACGAAGATAGTACGTATTATCTATCTATATATAAAAGTGAGAATGTGTGTGTGTGTGTGTGTGTGTGTGTGTGTGTGTGGTGTGTGTGTGTGTGTGTGTGTGGACGCTTCTCAACATATATACTCAACGGATGTTTTATCTACAGACTTGAAATTTGGTATATAGAGTATTCAGACTTGTAAAAAAAATCTTTTTAATCAGTTTTCAGCTGCTAAGGGGTTAAAATTGAAAAATTGATACTTGGATGTGGCAAGCTGGCCTAATGGTTATCGTACTTCACTTACAGTCTTTAGGTTTTGGTTTCGATCTCATCTCCAGTATTTTTGTTTTTTACTTACAAGAAGTGAACTGTTTAGAAATAAAACATAATATTCGCATGCACATGTCTCAGTTTCCTTCCGCTTTTTTTTTTACTTTATTTTTTTTAAAGGAATTTAATGTTACGTTCAATTCTGGACAACACCGGGTACATCTGCTAATATATATATAAATATATATATATATATATATATATATATATATATATATATATATATATATTTGTTTGTAGTACACATTTATAAGTAAATAAAAATGAATGTATACATATGAAATTTGTATGAATTTTTATAAAATAATCTTAAACGTTAATGAATATGATACTGATTTAGGATTATAATGCAAGAGATAGCTACAAAGTTTGCAGTAAATAAACTGTTAAGTAAAGTTTAATGTCTCATGTAGACCAAGTTCCACCAAGCTGTGATGGTCTTTCGGTTTGTTTCCAGTTAAAGTCAAATCATAACTTCGAAAATAGACTCACACTTAATTCAGAAGGCTAGACTGGGTTGCTTTTCACTGGTGTCAACGCTGGTTGGAGAGGGTGATTGTGGGAAAACCATACTTATCGCAGCAAGACTCAGTTCTATGCCACACCTCCGGGAAAACACAGAGGTGGCTGTCTGAAAACTTCGACGACTTTACCACCTCCAACTCATTCGATTGTGCAACCCCATGTGTGGAGCGAAATTAAAAAATGACACTAATCGTACCACCTACAGCATCAAGGATTAACTGATTGCTAGGATCAAACTGGTGTTCAGGCGTTTTAAATAACAAAGGTCACATGCTCTAGGTTCAAGTCTCACCTGGAAGTCATGGTATTGGTTGTGGTTCAGGGCAGCTTTTTTGAATTAACTGTATTTGAAAAAGATATTCTAGGACGCACTTTGAACTTTGTGAATATATCAATTATTGGTCAAGATATGTTTTTTCTTTCCTTATAAAAAAGAAAACGTAAATTTATTCCAAATACTTAAGATATGGATATGTAGAAAATGAGGAAAATATCCAGTGTAGCATAGTGCGGACAGCTATATGCCGTGATAGAAATGACGTCATGGTAGGGAAAAAGAAGACTATAAAAATGATATATATATATATATATATATATATATATATATATATATATAGAGAGAGAGAGAGAGAGAGAGAGAGAGAGAGAGACAGAGACAGAGAGAGAGAGAGAGCACTTCGAGAAGACGATCAGGTTAGAGATGTGGATAACGCTCGAGAGCATGTTCGAGAAGACGATTAGGTTAGAAATGTGGATGACGCTCGAGAGCATGTTCGAGAAGACGATTACATGAGAAATGTCATCACGCGTGCCGGGAAAATGAGGAAAGAAATGTCGTTGTACAGCAAAAAAAAAAGAAAGAAAAAAAGAAAGAAAAAAGCGGGTGAAGTTCTTTTTAATTCTATGTTCATTTTGCGACTGAGACTACAACATGTTGGGTAGCATTACACCAGTACAAGGACAACAAACTCTTTTTCATGCAATAAAAGCATTTTTCATTCCACATAGTTTTTCATTGAGACTAACTAATATTTTTTGCCAATAGAAAGATTCTCTAGTTATACTTATATCAAATGATATTCTTAATATTTTTTATACTAGCCAGGGTGGCCGGCGTTGCCCGAGTGTTTTTAGATGTGTGTTGAACAAAAAAAAAAAAAAAAAAAAATTGGTAGTAGGTAGGCAGGCTCAAACCCGTACCACGAAGAAGGAAACGAATGTGACAAAAAACGTAACGTGTTTGCTGTTGCGCCCATCGCCAAACCGAAGTGACGTAGGTTTAAATTAAGGCTAGACAATCGAAAAGGGGCGATGACTTTCGAAAATATCGGCGAAAAAAGTGACCCCCTCCCTGTAAAAAAAGTGCTCAGTTGAGGGTGAAGGAATTAAGGTTTTTAGCCAATTTTTCGATATTTGTCGTCGGAGGGGATCGAGCTTCAAAACGATATTGATTTCATGAAAATCCGTTGCCTCTGTCGAAAGTTTTTGCGAAACATACATACATGCATACATACATACATACATACATACATACATACATACATGCGTACATACATACATACATACATACATACATGCATACATACGTACGTACATACATACATGCATACATACGTACGTACATACATACGTACGTACATACATACAAACATACATACATACATACGTACATACATACATACATACATACATACATACGTACATACATACATACATACATACGTACATACATACATACATACATACATGCATACATACGTATGTACATACATACATGCATACATACGTACGTACATACATACGTACGTACATACATACAAACATACATACATACATACGTACATACATACATACATACATACGTACATACATACATACATACATACATACGTACATACGTACATACATACATACATACATACGTACATACATACATACATACATACGTACATACGTACATACATACATACATACATGCATACATACATACGTACATACATACAAACATACATACATACATACATACATACGTACATACATACATACATACATACATACATACGTACATACATACATACATGCATACATACATACATACATACATACATACATACGTACATACATACATGCATACATTTAAACAGACAGGTGAGATTTATATTATAGATTAAAAAAACATGACAAAACAAAAAACATATTTTTAAAAACAAAATTTTTGTTTATGACTTGTAATTTTCTTCAGGCTGTTTTCTATTCTCTTAAAGGGTCAACCCTATACAAAATTATTTTGTTTCATTTTTATCTCTTTGATGAAATGTTTATATGTCTAAGACGTATTGTTGGATAGTTTATTTTAAAATGATTAATTAAGACGTCATTCATTTTTCGTTCTTAATATAATTCTTCATCATGATTGAAGTGTTTCAATGACTGAAATAAATATGCTGCATAAAAATAGCAACCTCATAAAATTTTCATCCAATAAATCTAAATAAACATATTCTTTAAACCGATTTTAGTAAAACCTCTGTTCAAAATTGTTTCCAACTGCATAAATTATATTTGATCATTTAAGAAGAAATTTAAGGCAAAACAATGCAAAAGTGTGATAGATAGATTTAAACTGGCGCAACTTAAGATATAATGATGGAACCAGCTTTGCAGTTTCACTTTTATTGATCCAATTCATATGTATATGTATAACCATACATATATACATATACTTTTTATTTGTGTCCGTGATACTATATTTCCGGATGTCTTCCCTTTGTCAGGCGTGTATTCGGCTTTCAAACGTGCATAAGTTGCGCCAGTTTACATCTGTCACACTTTTGTATTGTTCTGTTTTCTATGAACTTAAATTTCTTTTATATACATATTTTACAATGCTTCAAGCAAACTACTTTAACTTATTATATTTGATCAATAACAGTTCAAGTTACCCTGGAATGTTTGCATACAAAAGTAAAATTAAGGGGAAGGACAATTGAACATCTGCATAGTCACATATATAAAGCACTTCATTCATACAGTCCCGTTGTCATATGAACACACACAAATACATTTACACACACACACACAGCACACACAGCACACAAATACATTCACACACAGCACACAAATACATTCCCACGTACCACACACACACACACACACACACACACACACACACCACACAAATAGATTCACACACACACACAACACAAATACATTCATACACACACCTCACACAAATACATTCATACACACACCACAAAAATACATCCATACACACACCACACAAATATATCCATACACATACACACACAAATACATACACACACACACACCACACAAATGCATTCACACACACATTCACACAAATACATCCACACCACACACACACCACACAAATACATCCATACACACACACCACACAAATATATCCATACACACACACACACACCATAAATACATTCACTCAAACACACCACACAAATACATTCACACACACACACCACACAAACATATTCACACACACATATACATTCACACATACACACACCACAAATACATGCTCACATACAAAATTAGAGAAGAGAATTCATCAGATTCATATATGCACGAGTTAGCTGCAAGAAATAGTTTGTATTAGTATAATTAAAAGTTTCATAAAAATACAATTAGGAAGTAGTACGTTTTTGCTCACACAAAATTCAATATTAGTTTTCATTTTGATATAGAAAAGTACTGCTTTTGAAAAAGCTCATTTTTTTTTAGATTAGAAATATGACGTCAGTAAAGAAGGAAAAAATTTCAGATAAAAAACTGAAAATACATAAAAAGAAAGCAAAAAGTGGTCACACAACTCATCAAACAAAAAAAAAAAAAATTGAGCGATGAAAGAATTTGTCGCATACTTAAGTTAAAGAAAGAGTAGCAAAACGTAAAAAGGAGAAGCAAAATTTGACTTATTGAAAACTAGCGAAAGGGGGTGGGGGCTTTGCCGGGTTGTAAAATACACTTAAATATATATTTTAATCCAAGAAGATTTCGTATTTATTTTTACGGAGCTAATTCTCTATTTAATATTATATTGTACCTAATATATAATACTGATTTCAAACGTTAAAAAAAAAAAATGCTAAAATAGAAACCAAAACACTTCAGCTGCGTACCCTGCTATTTAAGCTACCAAAAGATAGATAAAAAAGATTGGAACTTCTGTATTACGTGAACGACGCCATTTTTTTTTTTTTTTTTACAAGGCGCTTTTCGGTCAAAGAACGGTAACTCAAACTTTTTGGGAATATCTTCGGAAACTTTATCTTAAAATGGATACTAATTGCCTAAATATGCGCGATATTGCATTGTTGACGTCGGAACCCCGGGAAACGACTTTTTGCAGGCCATAGAGCAGTTGTAGGCCATAGAGCAGTTGTAGGCCATAGAGCAGTTTGTCGGCCATAGAGCAGTTTGTAGGCCATAGAGCAGTTGTAGGCCATAGAGCAGTTTGTAGGCCATAGAGCAGTATCAGTGAGGACAAAACATGGTATTGCGACCAGCAATAGTAACAGTAACGGATTCTGCTGAAGATGCCGGACTTGTTGGAATAAAGTTTCGGTTCGGAAGGGCTAACCGAGCTTATCATATTTATTTATATGTGGGCATATGAGATGTTCACGTACAAGGACGTTTGCAGAGAATGCTGATGCTTGTCCGACCATACCATTGCCGATTGGCAAATGTATCTAAGAGAACTCTGCTATGAGCATCAAATGTTGCTTTAATTAAAAAAATGTTTCATTAAAATTATATTTTCTTACACAGAATTTTCAATAATGGTTTTTACAAAAATTAAAACTATATTTTATTACAGTGACACTTTTATTTCAATTCAAAAGATTTTCAGAAAAAAAATGTTCCTTTTATTAAAAAATTGTTTTATTAAAATTATATTTTCTTACACAGAATTTTCAATAAATGTTTTTACAATTTTATATTGATATAGTTTTATACAATACATGTTTTGGTTTTCAAATATTTCTGTGATCGGAAAAAACTTGTTTGTTTATTATTTACCGCGTTATTTAACCTAAAAAATGGCGCCGTCCGCGTAACTCAGAAGTGCCAAAAGATTTAATATTAAACAACTTGAAGAAATCAAAAGAGTTTGGCATGTGCAGAAAGAAATAGAAATATGTCGGCAAGTTGAAATGAAAAGTTTGCATTTCAATTCGTGGGGAAAACTAATGAGCACATATCTAAGGTAATGGCCAAAACACTAGAGGAAGACCTTCAGTCTGTAGTGGAATGGGGTCAAAAATGGATGGTAACGTTCAACGCTGCCAAGACAAAGATCGTTTCCTTTAATAATTACATGAAACCTTACTAACCACCAATGGCTATGGCTAGAGATACTTTACCTGAGAGCACTTCATTCAAGCTCCTTGGCTTAACGTTCACAGGAAACATGAGTTGGAATAGATACATCGAGATAATTGCCAAGGTGGCTGCAAAGAAGGTGGGCTCTCTCTACCGTGCTAGAAAGTTACTTACGCCTGAAAGTATCCTGCATCTCTACAAAGCTACCGTTCGCCCATGTATGGAGTGCTGCTGTCACATTTGGGCTGGTGCATCTGTCACTAGCCTCTCGCTCCTGGAGAGGGTCCAAAAGAGAGTCACCAACCTAATAGGTCCCGAACTGCCATCTAAGCTTCAGCCTCTGTCCCATCAGCGGAATGTTGCATCCCTCTGCCTGTTTTACAAGTATTTCAATGGTGGATGCTCTGACGAACTACAAGCCCTCGTATCCCCTTGACGAAAATACCCCCGACAAACCCGACAAGCAGCGAAGTCCCACCTCTACACATTCGAGATCTCTGGATGTAAGAAAGCCTTCTACTCTAATAGGTTCTTCCCCAGAACTGCAAGGCTTTGGAATTCTCTTCCGGTTTCCTGCTTCCTCAACTGTACTGACATGCAGAAGTTCAAGTGTAATGTGAACAAACATCTTGCTGCTAAACTCCCTACATAGTACCCTTGCAACTTAGGTCCCTTATAGTAGACTCATACATCAAAATGGTAATGTGCCTTGTTTGGGATGAAAATGCAAAAAAAAAAAAAAAAAATTTGCCGCCATATTTCTGTACACGCTATTCATCCAAACAAAGATTTTACTCGTTATAAATCATCCTTGGTGTATGATTTTACTATTTTCTATTAAATTCAGTTTTATGTAACCAGTAGTTTAAGAGTTTATTGATTAAATAGTGACACACACGCACACACATACATATACACACATAGATATACACACATACATATATATCAACTGTTTTATTTATGTAGAACAGTGACTTCGCGCCTATAGTTAAAAATAACATTTTTTATGGCTTTCCATGAAAAAGATTATCATCTGGGAAATAAATTTTATATTTATCAATATTGATAAATGTCATTATTTTATTTTGAAAAAAAAAAAAAAAGAGAAAGAAAAAGATTTATAATAAATAAACGAACACTGGTGTCTTGTCTAAGAACCAATAATTATTCATAAACTAAGAATGGTATAATATTTCTTATTATTCTAAAAGTGAAAATATACTAGCGTGTCTACACAAAGGTAGTTCCTAAAATAAAGCCTCCTATTTTTTTTAACTCAAAAAGTTGAAGAACTACAAAGACTGGAGAGGTAGCATTAAAACAGGCGACCTTTTGTGCCTCGGAATTTATTTTTCTACATAGTCACCACCATTCTCAATGCACTTTTGCCAGGCGCCACACCATCAATATCTGCAAAAGATAGATGAAACTTTCAGGTCATGAATGCATAGGTTCAGTCATCATAACAATGCAATTTGCAATCTCCTCTGATCCATTTGGGCGGAATAAAAATAGACAGCATTACTTTTGAAACACCCGCCATATATATATATATATATATATATATATATATATATATATATATATATATATATATATATATATATATATACATAATTATAATTAAATAATAATTATTGTTTTATACCTGCATACACTAGTGTTTCATGCTTACGTAATCATCAGTTTAGGATGACAATTGCAACCACAAAGCCACCTTTTACTCCACTGGCTAAGCCTTTACCTCCCGGCCACCAAATAATTGCCATGAGAATGAAGGAAATTAATAACTAATAAATACACAATTCGGGAGCAGGCATTCGACAATCCAGAGTGTTCGAACGATGAATTTGATTGTTAGTTGATTGCCTCTTTATTTATAATTCCCAGACGATGCACATCCTTAAGTATTCTTAAAGGAGCTGGGTAATATCTCTCTCTCTCTCTCTCTCTCTCTCTCTCTATATATATATATATATATATATATATATATATATATATATATATATATATATATATATATAAATGTAATTCTTGGTTCGTTCAAACTGAATAAAACCATATTTCTACGTTAGCAATTTAATTGAAATTTTCAGAAAATTTATCTGTAAAGTCAAGGAATGTTTGCATGTTATTAAAATAAATTAAGATCGCAAATTATAAAAATTATATTAAATAAAATAAAAATATTTTTCGTAACTGCAAGACTGTCCACTATTTCATTTACAGTAGAAATGAGCCTTTCACGTGCACCACACGTTGATGACTTTCGAATTACAACATTTAACTATCTATTTAATAGATGGGTAAAAAAAAAAAAATCCCTATTTTTTAAATTATATATTTCTTTTTTTTTATTTTGTACTTTAACCTTACAAGTGAATAAAAAACATATCATCAAACTTAAAAATTGGAAATACGATTTAAAAATAGTGCGGATCGGTAAGTGCACTATTTGTTTATCTTAATTTTTTATTTTTAAAAGCTTTCCTGGCGAAGCCTACCTAAAATAAATTTGTCTAATTCTTAATTTCTTATGTTATTGAAAAAAAAAAAAAAAAGCATCCCGGAATTTTGATAAAATTTTCCAGTAAGACCCGTCTCATGTTCATATATAACAAAATATGGTAAATATCCAGATATGCTACAACAGAACACCAACCACTCTAATTTGTTTTTTTATAGGTAATTGAGGTCGCTGACAACGAATCTGATGAATCTGATAGTCAAACTTTGGACAAATTATCGTTTGCATGGTATTAACCCCTGAACCCACGAACTACTTTCCACCATTTTGCAGCTTCCGTTTACACTACGCGCGCGCGCTGTAGCATAAACATCGGCTTCAACAAGCAAACTGCCTTCTCACATGGCGTACAAATCTTCCGCAGAAAATTTGAAATTAGATGAAACAGAAATAAAGAGAGAAAAGAAAAGCACACCAAGTTGTGGGAGGGGGGATTTAATTTTTTTTTTTTTTCCGGAACATAGAATTTTCTAATTTTCAAAAATACATTATAGTACTTTTTGGGTGGAAAATTTAAAATTAGCTGAAAAAGAAATAAAACAAGAAAAGGAAAGAAAGCACTCCAAGTTGGGGAGAGGGCGGGGGTGGGGTAATTTAATTGTTTTTTTTTTTCCTGGAACATAGAGTTTTCAAATTTTGAAAAAGTAACGCACCGACATTTACCAATTAGAACACCATTTACCATTTTTTGAAGATTTTACTGTTTACATTGGGGGCGATCCCCCCCCCCGCTCGCGTTTTGTACACAGAAAACAACAAAAAAAAGAAAACATTTAGCGTTTCAACATGAAGTAGTCATATATATATATATCCACAACACACCAAGTATATGTGGTTGTTAATGTGTAGGTGGAACTCTAAGCTCTTTTCTATGATACGAGTTATCTTTTTCATATATGTTGCAATAGATAAGGTAAACACTAATAAGGATGCTGCAAGTAATACAGTGCAGAGATGAAGTTGGAATTATGGCAGAAGTCTCAGTAATAATAATATGAATGATGATAAGAGTAGTCGTATTTACTAATAATCTGTTGTCATATTTCACACAATTATTGCCTTGGGATGTGAACTGTTTAGTTTTGTTTGATTCTTCCTCGATTACTACTCATGATACCTAGCGTGGCATTATTTTTTTTTGCCACTGGTCGTGTGGTTCCCCACCGTTGTGACTGGGGGTGTGAATGCGTCGCATGGAGCGATACATTGAAAAAGATGAACCATAAGGAAATTTTATGACCCCCCCCACACACCTTTTTTTTGATTCTTACAGCCATGGAGTAAGGACACATATTTTTATCTCTCTGTAAATGAAAGGAGGGGGGACACTCCCATCCCTCAGCACTAGTTAGGACTAGTTAAGTAGTTAGCTCAAAGTCTGATAATCTAAAAAGTTTAATTATTAATTGTTGTTGATTGTTTTTAAAATTGTAAAATACTGTAATATATTTAACGGGTTCTGCTAGTTATTTGTAATTATAATTAGTTCCGACTCTTCAAGAAACATGTTTCTAAACTGTTAAGGCCTGTCTGTGAATGAAAAGTCAATCAGTTGGCCTACGTGCGGGGTCGTGGCCTCCATTCACTCGATCATTGTAGTTCGACATTTTATAACGTTTATGCCTTTATAAAAGTTTAAATTTCTCTTGAATATCGCTGCGATTGACAGTGGCTCTCTGGTTATGTCCCTCGCAAGTGGAGACAGACATGGCTTCTTTGCAGAGTTTAGATCCCAGGGCCAGCGACAATTGTAACATTCTGCACTGATATTTTTTTTTTTTTTTTTTTTTTTTTACACAGTGATCACCACTTATCAAGGCCTGGAAGCCACTCAGGGATAAGGGTTATTGCAAGTACATTACGTTAGTGAGGAGATTTGCTGAAATGTTTACTAAAGGGGGCGGTTCATTAGGAATTTGTTAACATTGGACTTGAAGACAACCAAGTTGTAGTCCGGAGGGAAGCAGGCAGACGGAACAGAGTTCCACAGGCGTGCAGTTCTAAGAAAGAAGCTTTGTTCATGGAATCTGCGTTTTGATTTAGGCACAGATATAGAGTGGGGGAAATTTTTCACAGTGGATTCAGCTAGACGGGTGTTTTTTGTGAAAGATTGACGAGGGGGGACCAGAGATTGGAGTTCAGACGAGCATCTGCCATGGAAATAACGATAAAACAAGGACAGGCTCGCAACGTCTCTTCTGTGGGAGAGAGGTTGCAGGGTAGAGAAAAGGGCATCCCCCACTAAGCCACGAAGTCTATTTTGTACTCTGTCAAGGCAGGATAGGCTGTTTTTAGCAGCTCCTGCCCAGATATGGCAATAGTATTCCATCCTTGGACGTACTTGGCTTTTATATAGATAGAGAATTGCATCCGTAGTGAGATATCTTCTGGAGCGGTAGAAAGATCCCACCATCTTTCCAGCGACCTTGGCAACAGACTTGATGTACGTGTTCCATTTCAGATCAGGAGTAAAGGTCAAACCCAGAAGTTTGTCAAAACACGGGGCCTCACCCAGACGAAAGCCATCCATCACAATTGATGCCAGATGGGGATCAGAGCGTTGATGATGTAAGGATAGGAGTTTGGTTTTGGATGCATTGAAGGTAACCAGCCACATCTTCCCCCACTGAACCACGCTCTCGAGATCAGAGGAGAGAGAATCAGAGAGAACTTTGTCATTTACAGCCTTTGATGTGTTGCCGTAGATGGTCGTGTCATCAGCATAGATGTCAACGAATGATTTAAGTATGTGTTTAGGGAGGTCATTGATGTAGATCAGGAAGAGAGTTGGGCCCAGGATTGACCCCTGAGGTACTCCAGCATTTATATTGCAGGCCTCCGATTTTTGTCCATCTACCACTACTCTTATGAGCCTATCGGAGAGAAATGATTTAATGATTGAGAAAACATTTCCAGTTATACCGTAGCTGGAAATCTTGTGAAGTAGACCCTTATGCCATACCTTGTCGAAGGCCTTTGATATGTCGAGAGCAATTGCCCTAGAAAGGAAGCCTTTGTCAAGAGATTCACTAATCCTGTGGGATATAACCGTCAGCACATCTGCGGTAGATCTTGCAGAGCGGAAACCATATTGTGTGTCACTAAGAAGGTTATTTATGCTGAGGTGGTTGACTATTTCTCTATTTAATATGGATTCCAGCAACTTACTCATAACACACAGGAGACTTATTGGTCTGTATTGAGAGGGAGATGACTTATCACCTGAATTCTTAAATACAGGGCAAACTTATGAGGTCTTCCAGGGAGTCGGAAAGCACTTCTCCTTAAGGCAGCGCTTAAATAGTTTCGTAAGTATGGGAGCAAGTTCTGGTTGAAGCTTTTTTAACACTATAATTGGGATGCCATCAGGGCCAGTTGCTTTACTGGAATCTAGGTTCTTTATTAGCTTGGCGACCTCATGATATATATATATATATATATATATATATATATATATATATATATATATATATATAGTAAGTTATAAAATATATATTATATTTTCTAACTTACTAACTAGCTCTATCTACGTATTGAGCACTTTTGAAGTAAATACTTAAAGTTTTACGCATAAATTTATACTTTCGTATACTAATTTTATGTGAGTAAATTAAGTAGTTATATATATATATATATATAGTAGTTATATATATATATATAGTTATGTATATATATATAGTAGTTATATATATATAGTAGTTTTATATATATATAGTAGTTATATATATAGTAGTTTTATATATATATAGTAGTTATATATATATAGTAGTTTTATATATATATATATATATAGTAGTTATATATATATATATAGTAGTTTTACATATATATATATAGTAGTTATATATATATATATATATATATATATATATATATATATATATATATGCCATTTTACGCACTTTGCAAATTTCAGAAACAGTCTTAAACAAAATTTATCTATACTATTAATAAAATTCTAAATGTTTATTTATTTACAGTGCCCTGCAAAAGTTAACAATACATATTTGAAACTGTCAGTTTTTGTATTTCTAGCTTCCAAATGGTAATGAAACTTTTTATAAACATAGAACATGTATTGAAACTAAGATAAGAACAGTGGGAAAAATAAAAAATAACAATTTAACACAATGCGAAGAGAAAACTCAGTAATTAGCAACGCAAAAGTTTACAACACGTATCAAATTCATTAGTTTTCTCAATAATTTTATGATGGTTTATCATGGTAAAATGCTTAGAAGATTCTAGAATGTTCAGGAATATGCATTAGTGTTGTGAGACCGGATAGCACCCCATAATGGACTCGTCCAGATCCTATATAATCAGCTCCTAAGGCTGGTACGGTGGAGCGAGATTTCAACGGATATTGTACCTCGAAGAGTGAGATCTTACTGATACCTACAACTATACAGATGCGGTAAGATCTTCCGGCATACGGACAGGAGTTGTGGCGCAATGGATAACGCGTCTGACTACGGATCAGAAGATTCCAGGTTCGAATCCTGGCAAGTTCGTAATAATTTTAACAATCATTTTATCCAATGTTTACTCATTAGCCTTACCCTTAGGGTATTTTTGTTTTTTCAGTGATTGTGTTTTGTGCATATGGGTATTTCATATACTCCGAGTTCACAGGGTAAGCGTTGATGGTGAGACGATGTTGAGTGTTTGACTTGGTGTTGTGTGTGCCGATGCGGCACAGCCGCTAGTTTTTAATAAAAATTAAACTAAAAATTGCAACATTATAATTTTAAGGTCAATCTTTAGTTGGATTTTTTAAAAGCTCTTCATTTCAACCAATTTTGGAACGTAACGATTATTTGGGATCATATTTAACAACAGACTGGAGATTTGAGCAGGAAGATGTCTGTTTACATTTCACATAAACTTATGCAGGTTAGTATAGTCAGGGAAGCAGGGAACAGAAAGGGAATTCCAAAATCTATCAGCTTGAGGAAGACAAATATTAGAAAGAAGACTTTTCGGCACCTAGGGATCTCAACAGTAGAGGGGTGGGATTTTGCTGCTTTTCAAGCTAGTAAGGGGTATGTACGTCAATGGGATAGAGGTTGTAGTTTAACAGACATTGCAGAACCTATAAAATTTGAAACTCTTCCTTGAACCTTCTATAAAATTTGAAACTCTTCCTTGAACCTTCTATAAGCTGGGTGGCCAGCGTTGCCCAGGTATTTGGAGGTGTGTGTTGAGCAAAAAAAAAAAAAAAAAGTAGTAGTAGGCAGGCTCGAACCCATACTGTGAAGGCGATAAAGAACGTGACCCCCCCCCCAAAAAAAAAACGTGGCGTCTTTGCTGCTCATCACCAAACCGGAAATGACGATTGTTTACATTAAGGCTAGTCAATCGAAAAGAGGGGATGACTTTTGAAAATATCGGCGAAAAAGGTGACCCCTTCCTTGTAGAAAAGTGCCCAGTTGAGGGTGAATGAATTAATATGTTTAGCCAATTTTTCGATATTTATCGTCCGAAGGGTCGGGCTTCAAAACAATACCGATCTCGTGAAAATCCGTTGCCTCTGTCGAAAGTTTTATGCAGACATACATACTGGGTAGTTTATCCATTAGAAGCGTTGAGTGAAATTTGAAAATTGAATAAGGTACGTGTTGAATTGAACACTTTGAAGCCAAATAACTGCAACGCGAATTTTTTTTTTTATATAAAATAAACGAGTGTTTATTTTTGAAAGAGAGAAATACACTCGACACCATGGTAAAGAATAAGGGGAAAAAAATATATAGATTGACAAAGGAGTATATCTCCGAAATATATCTCTCTCTTTCAAAAATAAACACTCGTTTATTTTATTAAAAAAAAAAATTCGCGTTGCAGTTATTTGGTTTCAAAGTGTTCAATTCAACACGTACCTTATTCAATATACATACATACATACATACATACATTTAAACAAACAGGTGAGATTTATATTATAGAAGATGAGAGAGTAGTGTTAGATGTAAAGCCAAGATGTGGCATCAATACTCCTTGCATAGGCGAATTGTGACTTTGTAAAGATATAGGATACTCTCTGGTATGAGCAATTTTCGAGCATGGTAGAAGGAGCCCACTTTCTTTGCAGCAGCTTTGGCAATGTACCCATTGTATTTGTTTCAATTAATGTTGCCTGTGAATGCTAAGTTGAGGAGTTTGAACAAAGAGCTTTATTGTTAGCATTATTAGTATTATTACTCGAGGCAATCAGAGGTTGGGAAGGTTTCTTGTAAGTGTTAAAGGAAAGAAGTTTAATAAATAGAATTGAAGGTTATAATCCAATTTACATTCCCCATTCCACCACAGACTGGAAGGTATTCTCTGTTTTCAGCCATTGCCTTCAATATGCATACATTCGTATTTTTTCCCTCATGTTTGTTATAGAAAATATAAGCAACTATACCTATCTCAGACAATTTTATTAGGAAGATCGTTTATGAATAATAGGAATAATAAAAGTCCAATGATCGACCCCTGTGGTGCACCCACTTTAATATTATGCTGTTTAGATTTACGCCTACCGAGGACAACCTTGATTTTTGGCGTCTAAGACAGATCTGGTTATATTAAGCATTCGTCCATTAATACCTTATGATTTAACTTTCATTAAAAGACCTCCACGCCAGATCCTGTCATATATTAAAGGAAAGAACCTCAGTCTTGGCAGGATTAAATGTTGCTAATGTTAATATTTATTACTCTACTCATCCACCAACCAAGTCGAATTTTCTAATTTAACGTTTCAATAGACAAAGAGTAATTAAATTAGTAAAAGACAAATAAGCCTCACACTCGTGAAAATCCGTTGCCTTTGTCGAAAGTTTTAGGCAGACATACATACATACTGGGTAGTTTATCCATTAGAAGCGTTGAGTGAAATTTGAAAATTAAATAAGGTACGTGTTGAATTGAATACTTTGAATACAAGACCACCATTCGACCATGTATGGAGTATTGTTGTCACATTTGGACTGGTGCATCTGCTATTAGTCTCTCGCTCCTGGACAAAAAAAAAAAAAACAAAAAAAAAAAACATATCTAAAAGGTTAAATTGACTTTAGATTTTATTTTTTTTATTTTGTCTTTCAAATTCAACACGAAATATATATATATATATATATATATATATATATATATATATATATATATGCACACTTCTGGAATTTACCAAATAGTTGAGCGCAGCTTGGCAAGAAAGCAAGAATTCAAATTGGCTTGAAGACACATTTGTTGAATAAGTCATTATTCATGATAGGTGAGTATGCCTTGAGAAAATATCCACACTCCACTCTGATGATACGTGAAGGTAGGGTGACTGAACAATAGAACTGAGTAATTGGTCTGAGAATGTCGATAGGTGAAGAGAATAATCTATGGAACTTGAAAATTATAAACAATTCATTCTTATACCTCGCAAAGTCTGCGTAGGTTATATCTAATCATTGTTCAAGAATTTGACATTTCTGATTTTTTAAGATGAGGATTGCCTATTCATATTATTTGGATTCATCAGACTACTGTTCTTATCTTGAGTGTCATTTTCACAACGTTTAGTTCTCCGACCTTCTTCAGGTGTATCTTGTCGAGCTTAGGAATGTTAGGAAAAATTAATTGTAAACGTAATATTCTCCTGAAGGTGAAGGTTCAATCCTCAGTGTGGGTGACTAAAAAATACAATTTCGAATTACTTAGGACCTTTATCCAGTCAGTCTCGTGAAGTAAATGAACGGTCCCGTTCGAAATTCTGTCTGAATTCCTGAGTTTGACAGAAAGATTTCCGAGTTCGACAAGATACACCTAAAGAAGGTCGGAGGTTACATCGACCGAAACATTGTGAAAATGATACTCAAGATGAGAACAGTAGTCCAAAGAACCCAAAGAATTTATTCTGCTGACCTTGAAATAATTTGGCTAATAATTAGTGAATATAACTCTATATCTGAATGCTAGAAAGTTACTTATACCTGAAGTATCCTGTACCTCTACAAGGCCACCATTCGCCCATGTATGGAGTATTGTTGTCACATTTGGACTGGTGCATCTGCTATTAGTCTCTCGCTCCTGGACAGTGCTCAAAAGAGAGTTGCTAACCTGATAGGTCCTGAACTGTCAGCCTCTGTCCCATCAACGAAATGTTGCATCCCTCTGCCTGTTCTACAAGGATTTTAATATTGGATGCTCAAGATCTGTACCCCCTCGACATAAATACTCCAACCTGCAAAAATCCCATCCCTGAACAGCAGAGATCCCTAGATGTAAGAAGGCCTTCTACTCTAATCGTTTCTTCCCCAGAACTGCTAGACTTTAGAACGCCCTTCTGGGTTCCTGCTTTCCCAACTGTACTGACATATGGAAGTCCAAGTGTAATGTGAACAGACATCTTGCTGCTCAACTCCCTACATAGCAAATCTACAACTTATGGACCCGATAGTAGCCCCTACATCAAAGTGTCACTGTGCCTTGTTTGGGCTGAAAATAGAATTAAAAATAACACACAAAAAAAAGCACATTCTGTTAAAAAAATAGGCATAATTATATAAGTTGAAAATAACATGCACTATTCTTATGAGTTCAGAAACAGCAGGGAGGTGATCGTGTCTAAGTTGTTAACGGTACAGGATGACAACCTTGGTGTGCAAAGTTCAAATCCAGTTTGTTCTGCAGGAACATTTCCACTTAGTTGTTCCCCTGGTAATTGCCCAATGTCTTTTTAAAAAGAATTCTAATTAGACAGATATCAGGGAAACGAATGCCACCAATGATCGTCTGATTCATACAAACTCAAATGGATGCTCAATAGTAACAACATCACCGGGTAAGAAAAAGAGCAAAATAAATTTAATTTTATGTTAAGAATCATGTAAAATGCAGAGTCAATTCTGTCTATATAGTGTGGTCACCCGACGTTGCCGGTCGTAAAATAGGCTTAAACAAGATATTCATGTAGATTTCATATTTATTATTATAGATAATTATTTTATACCCAATACCCAATCGTGATTTCAAAAATTTTAATAAAATTTTTTAAATAATGTGACTTCGATGCCATCAACTAGTATCGAAAGAAAAACATTAACGCTCCAGCATTATTCGTTACCATCTAAGCTAATAACAGATGGATATTAGAACTTAAGAAATCAACCGACTTTACCATATAAATGTATATTTGCACATGCGTAGAAAGTACACGTTTAGTCGTCTTACGTTTGCCAAGTGTCATTTTTTCTACAATTTTAACCTCCTAGCAGCGTTTTTTTTTTTTTTTTTTTTTTTTTTTGCAATTTTTTTAAACTCCTAGCAGCGTTTTTTTTTTTATTTATTTATTTTTTTACCAGCTAAAAGCCAAATCAAATTTGTTCCCTGCATCATTGCAGAGTCGGAATATATGAAATTCGACTGAATCCACTTCCGGAATTAAAAAAATTGACTTTAATTCCTTATTCCTATGTACAGGTGGTTTGTTGATTCTTTGAAGACTAAAAACCTCGATTCCATAATTCTGTTAAAAATATCAGCATAGTAAAAATAAATAAATAAATAAAAAAAATAAATAAATAAAAAAAATAAATAAATAAAAAATAATGAAGTACAAGAAATAATAATCCAGAAAATAGATGTAATGACTAAAGTGTCGAATATTCCTTGGCCAAAGTGTACTTTCGCAGTGAATAAGATAATTCCTATATTCAATAGGTTATATATTATGATCGACAGGGGATGACTTGGGGGTCAGCTCTGGATGGCCAAAGAATAGAAAGTGAAATAGTCAGCTTAGTTATGAGACACAAGAAAGATTTTAAATTAAAGATAGTCGTTGAAAGATTGTAATACAGTTAGATATAATGTAAGCATATAGTATATACTAGCAGACCGCCCAACATTGGCCGATTGTAAGATACATTAAAATACGATATTTTAATTCATGCAGATTACATATTTATTATTATATAGACAGTTCTCTATCGATTATTATATTAAACTTAATATATAGTAGTGAGATCAAAACTAAAATATATATACTTGGGTGCCATCAACTAGAATCGAAACCAAAGTATACACGTCTTCATCCTCATTCTTTAGCCTCTGAGCCACACCCATACGTATGTTTTTATATATATATATATATATATATATATATATATATATATATATATATATATATATATATATATATATATATATAATGTGTGTGTGGGGGGTGCGTTAATTCACCTGTCATCATCTTTTTAAGAAGATGGATGACATCATCTTTTTAAGAAGATTGATGACAGGTGAATTAAAACACACAAACGCGCGTACACACACACACACACACACACACACACACACACACACACACACACATAAGAGAATAGAGGGGTGAAGAACGTTTCTACTTTGTCAACCTATAGCAGCGACGAGGAGTTATTGGTATTATTTAAACTTAGCGATTGTTTATTGGCCTAAGTTTTTGCTTGGATCTGAAGTAATATTATGCCCTCATCACCGTTACTTCCCTATTTTAGGTCTTTAAGGAGGTATTTATTTTATTTTCTGGTGGGAACTTCATTATTCATCTATTTTATTGATAAGTTGCATTTATTCACTTTTTTTTATTTATTTTATTCCTCATTTTTTATCCGTTCATTTATTTCTCATTTTTATGTAGATGGATAACGAAGTTGATACCAGAAAAGAAAAAAAAAACAGCCGTAAAAACCTAAGATAGAAATTAATAGCGATGAGAGTATAATATTACTTTAGATGAAAGTGAAAATGCAGGCCAATAAACAACCGCAAGTTAAAATAATACCAATACTTGCTTTTGCGTGACTCCATGGGATCGTGTACCGCCCTCTCCACCACACCACTTCCTTCGCCACACCTTCCTCTAAGCCCCTACAGTTCACATTCACAAAGTATACACCCCGCCTTCTTCCAGACCGTAAACCACACCCGAATATCTTATAAAAATCTAATGTAATTTTGACTCTCGTTTCAGTATCGCTCCCTTTTTGGTCTGATGAAGTGGTCTCTTTGAATTGAGAGTCCACTGAAACATGTATGCACATATGTAACAAATAATTTTTGTATTATAAACGGACTTTATATGTGTGTGTGTATACATACATATATATACATACATATATACATACAGGCATACATACATATATACATATATATATATATATATATATATATATATATATATATATATATATATATATATATTACCTGTCATTCCGTTTTTTTAGAGATAGAATCGCCCGATCGTCGAAGACAAGATACAAGCAAGCAAGTAAGGTTAACAGAGTTTTATAATTAATAGATAAGCATAATAAAAATTTTATCTTCTCTATTCAATACAATTTGTTGAATTAGTGCTTTATTATTCAAGTGAATAAAATATACCTAACGTTAATGAAAGGCCTAAAAAAAAAGAAAGAAAAAGAACATTATATTTGAACAATAAGAGACACTTTACAACATCGCATTTATTAGGGTGTTGGAGTGGCATGACGAAAGATCTATTTTATTTTGTATGTACATGTAATTTCATGCGTAGCAATGAATTGTCGTCTTCTCGGTGAAACTCGCGTAGTGATACACAAATGATTAGCACGTCACTGCAGATGCGCACTCGCAGCCTTTCCTAATTTCTAACCGAAGCTGGATTGGCATCAAATACAATGCAGCTTGAAACACTAACAGGAACAGATGTAGCAGTATCAGAATTTTTGTAGGAATTTTTGACACCCCTAACACGAAACTGCGAATACAATATAAAAGTCTCGTAATTTCTCTGTTAAAAGTGGGTTATTTATTTTCTTTATGGATTATACTTCCAAAATAAACTATTACAGTTGTTTTAAAAGTAATAGAATTTTTTTTTTTTTTAAAAACAGTAATGAATTTTCCGAACTCAATATTTTTCAATTTTTAAACTTTAAAAATCTATCAAAATTTTTCTATTGATTCTATTTTTACGATATTTTCAGGGTCAATGTGAAATTTATGTTCTTTCCAATAAACCGAATATAATATTTTAGAAAAACGTTTTTTTTTAAATTCACGCCCCCCCAAGTGTCACCCATTTTCAACTTTCTCTTAAAAAGTAAATAATTAATTTATGTCAAATAGTTTTATATATCACAAATTGAAGAGAAAAGGTCAATAAATAATATATTCAAATTAAAAAAAAATCCCTTTTTTAGAAATTTTACCTGTAAAGTTCGAAGTTTAAAACCTTATTTTATAAGAACACATTGTTTTTTTTTTGTCTTTTTTTTTAATGAAACCTTGGTCCTTGCTCCTTTAATTGAAAAAAAATTAGGGCTTGAATTACATTTTTCGAGGAGTTATAAGCTTGGAAAGACAGGGGGTCGAATAATTCACGCCTCTCATTTTGAAATGTCTATTAAAAAGTAAATAATTAATTTATGTCAAATAGTTTTATATATCACAAATTGAAGAGAAAAGGTCAATAAATAATATATTCAAATTTAAAACAAAAAAAAAATCCCTTTTTTAGAAATTTACCTGTAAAGTCCGAAGTTTAAAACCTTAAAAAAAAAAACATTGTTTTTTCTTTTTTTTTTTTTAATGGCACCTTGGTCCTTGCTCCTTTAATTGAAAAAAAAAATTAGGGCTTGAATTACATTTTTCGAGGAGTTATAAGCTTGGAAAGATGGGGTGGAATTATTCACTATTTTCACGAAATTTCTGACACTGCTAGAACAGATGTGCCTCTCATTTCGCAGTAACTTCGACAAGACAGAATACAGACAAGACCGGGAATAAATTACACTTCAACTATAAAACACACACGCTGATCCAAATTGCTTTACATGTTTACGGTCTTGTATTCGTGTTTTCCTCGTAAATAAAAATTGATTTATCTCTATCCCTACTTATATAGAAAAATCACTTTGTGTGTGTGTGTGTGTGTGTGTGTGTGTAATTTTGTTCCCTATGGATGCCAAAACGGATGAGCCGATTTTTTTTTAGATTGCACACAAATGTACTTTATGTATCTGAGAGTGTTCTTAGATAGGTTTTGTATCAGAATACCTCCAATAAGTATCAATAATCGATAATCGAAAAAAAATCTGATTAAAGAAAGAAACAGGGACTATTTTGACTAAGTAAACATCTCACCCCAGCCTAACATCAAAAGTGCATTTGAGAAGTTTTAATACCACACAAACCGAAAGGTCCGACATATCAAATCAACAGTAGATTCTGTTGACATACATATAGGGGCGCTTCAAAATCAACGCTTCTGTTTAAAGTACAACTGTACTGTGGTACTTGAGTTTTTCACTTTAAACTTAAATTCAACCTATTATCACGGCACAAGGATATAAAATTAACAGCAAGTTCTTTGATACGACAGGGATGCGTTCGAAATGAATGTTTCTGTTCACAATCGAAGTATGACGTGACCTTTTGTCGTTTAAAACTTTAATTCAAGACATTATATATCAAAAAATAATTTTATAAAATCAACTGTATGTTTTCTACAGTGCAATGTAGACTACAGTGTATTGTGAACTAAGTCACTGCAGGGAGGCATGTGAAGCTTCCTCCCGGTGCACCACGATGGGTCATCAATTAGAGCAGGCAATCATTTGATTTAATTGAAAAATGGTCGATTTCACCGATGACGATAAAAATATGGAAGTGTGAAACATTTGTTGATCGTCATTCAATCGCGGGCAATGCCAGGTTTCTTCTTCTTCTTCTTCATCATCATCATCATCATCATCATCATCATCATCATCATCAAGAAATATCATCATTCTATTACAAGCAACAAAAGCTCAACTGTATGATGCGTATCAACGTAATGTCATTCTGCATTGATTTAGGTTCTTAACTTGTTTTTGTTTTTTTTTCACACGCATGCATTCTATCGTTATTTCCATGGCAAGTGCTCGACTGAACTCCAATGATCCCTTCTTTGCCAAACTTTCACAAAAAACACTCGACTCGTTACAACCACTATATACGATTTCCCTCCCTCTTATCTGTGCCTAAATCTAAATGCAGATTCCATGAACAAACCGTTTTTCCCCAGAACTGCACATCTGTGGAACACTGTTCCACTGGCCTGCTTCCCGGTTGAATACAATATAGTAACCTTCAAATCCAATGCAAACAAACTCTTGTTGAGCCGTTCCCATAAATAATCGAATTCTACCCAATCTATACCTTTAACAATTATTAAACTACCACCTTACATTCATTAACTCTTGTTCTCGAGTGGTTTTTGAGCCATGATAATTGGTGACTCCGAAGTAAAACAAGTGAAGCATGCATGGTCCCCCGTGAGTGTACAGTGAACGAAGCATTAAAAAATGACTAAGTTCAGCATTAGCCCCCCTCCCTCCCCCCCATTTTAGCCCCAAAAGTCCCCAGGGGTGAAAATGAACAAACGGTGCAGTTTTAGGTTTTAACATATGTAAATTTGAGTTCTGCACCATGCATAAAAAGAAATGACTAAGTCTAAAGGATAACGAAACATTTTAGTAAGAAAGATAACGAAATAGTAATTCGTTCTTACTAAAATAATAACAAAGGAAATACATTTTTTTTTTTTTTTTGGTAATAATAAAAATAAAGTTCGTTTCATTTTATTTTTGAGTTTCCGATTCAATTTTTAAGTTTAATGGGCGCGGACGATTTTTTTATTTTTTTTTAGCGGTGATTTGGCCAGAATATTCCGAAATCGACGTTTACTGAATCATCAAATTTAAATAGCTTTACACTAATAACTAATATAATTTTTAATTTGAAGGTACTGATAATGCTGTTAAGATTTGCAGTGCACTCATCTTTTGAAACAAAGTTTTATTCTAAAACTATTTAATAAAATTCTTTAGAAAGTAAACAATTTTTGTGATTACTGATTCGCTTACCATTTTTCAATTTTCTCATTCTGTACTTTTCCCGTATAAGCTGACTTGTTTTCGTAAAACCGGGATTGAAGAATGGATAATCACTTTATGGAGGGGGGGGGGTAAATAGACGTAACCATTTTAGCTATATTTATTTCTTTTTGGAATAAAAAAAAAGAGAAAACTAATGAATGTTTTTTTTTGGGGGGGGGGTGCATTTCGGCGACCATCTTTGTTGGTGTGTTTTACTAAACTGTTGCTAGGTGGTGCTTTTTTGGTCAAAGAACAAGGGACGATAACTTGTACGTTTTGTTGACCCTTCAACATTGCTTTAATTCGGAAAATGTTTCATTTAAATTATTTATTTGTTCGAAAAAAACAAAAAAACTACAAAAAACAAAAACAATTTTACTTTATTAAAATCCAATGTTGCTATGATTATAAAATTGTTTTATTAAAATTATATTTTCCTACGCGAACTTTTTAATAAATGATTTTTATAATTATATATTGATACCTTTTTATACAATAAATGTTTTGGTTTTCAAATATTTTTCTGTTCAGAAAAAATTCTTGTTTGTTACTTATTTGCCATGTTATTGGACCAAGAAGAAATTGGAGTTATCATCCCCGACAATGGCCGCCGTCCGTATACTGTAGAAGTGCCCTTTTTTAAGTAAATGCAAAAGCAAAAAAAAAAAAAAATAAAATTATCCATTCTCCCTCTGAAAATGAGACATTACTTTGTTTTCTAACTTTTAATTCTAGTATAATTTATAAAATATACTTTACAGAAACATATCTCTTATTTTTTTTATTTTTTTATGAACAGCAAATGAGTCATAAAGCCACAACAACCAAAAAGGTAATGTTTTAACTTACGTAGGAGAGGATTTAAGTATTCCACGCAATAGAAATTACCTTTTAAGTGTATTCCTGAAAACGGTTCTTTCTCTTGGAATGAAATAAATAAAACATCCCCATAGAATATCCAAACTAAAACACTGAAGTGATTCACAACAAACCAACAGATGATTTAATCATTCTAAATCTTCTACATTTCATTAGTTTTTTTTTTCTTGCTTTTCTTCTCCTATTTGGCAATAAAAAGAAAAATAATAATTCTTGCAGTTAAAAAAAAAATGGTAAATGCATCAGGTAGGAGGGTCAAGAAAAAATGACAGCTATAGAGAAGGAGGGAGAGGAAGTTAATTATCAGAAGGCTAAACCAGCTGTTCTGACGCAATACGTAATGCTCACCACCCACCCCTTCTAACATTCAACCACTTAAAGAATGTTAGGACTAAGTGTGGGAAGGCACAGAAGGTGTGAATGCAGTTTTTTTTTTTGTTTTATCTTATTAGAATTAGAGATCTTAATACTAATCACTTCAGACATATCTATTAAATAAATAAAGGCCCGTATGATATTCATCTCATATATAAGTTTGGTTGGTTTTTGTTTTACGGCATATCAACTCTTTTCGGGTTATTTAATGCCGAATCCAAAGATTTAAGAAATTTTTTTAATAGAATATATTTGTTGTTTTCAAGTCATTTTCTATTTAACCCATAGTTGGGACCCTAACAGGTACTACCACTCCGGGTCAGAGTGGACCTGGGAGCAATGGTAATTAAAGGGTGGCTCCACACTCCCCAAAGCCCACAAGCTGGGGCCTCACCACTGGATATAGTTTAAGGTCATATCCAGGACCCCCATTGAGGGACTTTTACCCTCTGCAGGGGGGCAGTCGGTGTATTCTAATGCCCCACCGACAGGGCCCTCATATATAAAGAAAAGTCTGAATCTTGACATTAGACGTAAACAGATCTACCAATCGATATTTGATTCTCAATAGCAGTTTCTTCTTCTTTTTTTTTAATCTTTTCTGAATTCTGTTTATACTAAATGTAATTCGCTAAAATTCCTTTCAGAAAATACTTATTCTGGCTAAAAATAATTATTATCTAATCCTTCAGGTCCACAAAAGAAAAAAAACGCTTGAGCCCGACAAGACTAGACGCCCTTGCAACAACTCTAATGAATTGTGCTAAGTGTCTGACATTGTTGATTCAATTCAGTAAAACGCTTGCATAAAAGACTCCAATCAAATCTTCACCACAAAATATAATACATATACTGCCATAATAGTCCGAGAATACTGGGTCGAATAAAGGAGAGGGGAGTAAACACAAAACTAAAAGTACAAAAATCGGAGGCCTGCAATATAAATGCTGGAGTCCCTCAGGGGTCAATCCTGGACCCAACTCTCTTCCTGATCTACATCAATGACCTCCCTAAACACATACTTAAATCATTCGTTGACATCTATGCTGATGACACGACCATCTACGGCAACACATCTAAGGCTGTAAATGACTAAGTTCTCTCTGATTCTCTCTCCTCTGATCTCGAGCGCGTGGTTCAGTGGGGGAAGATGTGGCTGGTTACCTTTAATGCATCCAAAACCAAACTCCTATCCTTACATCATCAACGCTCTGATCCCCATCTGGCATCAATTGTGATGGATGGCTCTCGTCTGGATGAGGCCGCGTGTTTTGACAAGCTTCTGGGTTTGACCTTACTCCTGATCTGAAATGGAACACGTACATCAAGTCTGTTGCCAAGGTCGCTGGAAAGATGGTGGGATCCTTCTACCGCTCCAGAAGATATCTCACTACTGATGCAATTCTCTATCTATATAAAAGCCAAGTACGTCCAAGGATGGAATACTATTGCCATATCTGGGAAGGAGCTGCTAAAAACAGCCTATCCTGCCTTGACAGAGTACAAAATAGACTTCGTGGCTTAGTGGGGGATGCCCTTTTCTCTACCCTGCAACCTCTCTCCCACAGAAGAGACGTTGCGAGCCTATCCTTGTTTTATCGTTATTTCCATGGCAGGTGTTCATCTGAACTCCAGTCTCTGGTCCCCCCTCGCCAATCTTTCACGAACAACACCCGTCTAGCTGAATCCACTGTGAAAAATTTCCCCCACTCTATATCTGTGCCTAAATCAAAACGTAGATTCCATGAACAAAGCTTCTTTTTTAGAACTGCACGCCTGTGGAACTCTGTTCCGTCTGCCTGCTTCTCACCGGACTACAACTTGGATGTCTTCAAGTCCAATGTTAACAAATTCCTAATGAACCGCCCCCTTAAGTAAACACTTCATCAAATCTCCACACTAACGTAATGTACTTGCAATAACCCTTATCCCTGAGTGGCTTCCGGGCCTTGATAAGTGGTGATCACTGTGTAAAAAACAAAAAACATGGCGTTTATCAAATGTTTAAAAGTATTAGACGGAAATTGATAACAAATTAAAAGTCGACCAAGATCCGACAACCTGAAATATTTTCAAGAAACTTTTAAAGATATGTAATAAGATTAGGTTGGAATGACGTCATCTCAATTCTAAAACAAAATAAAAAATAATCTATATAGATAAAACAGTAGATGTATGCGTATGTCTATATCCGTGTGTAAATATTTAACCGATAAACTCTTAAACTACTTGTCTTATAACACTGACATTTAAAGAAAATAGTAATCATACACCAAGGATGGTTTATAGCATATAAAACCTTTGTTTGGATGAATAACACGTACAGATATATAACGGCTAGTTGAAATGCAAACTCTTCATTTCAACTCGCCGACATATTTTTACTGCGTTCTGCGCATGCCCAAATTCAATTTATTTCTTCAAGTCGTTTAATATCAAATCTTTCTTATCTATCTCTTGATAGCTACATCGGTAGGAGATGCAGTTGGAATGCTAAATGTTTTGATTTTGATTCTAGCTGACGGCAACCGATTCATTTTTTTTCCAAACGAACTATTTGGTACAATATAATGTTCAATAATTTATTATTATTTATGTAATAATAAATACGAAATCTGCATGAATTAAAATATATTTAAGCGTATTTTACGACTCGGCGCCCTCCACCCCCACACACGCTAGTTAAAAATAAAAACGAAAAGACTATTTGAATCACAATCTAAAGAAATGTAAAAGTACAACCTCACTTTGAGTTAACGTCAATAACCGAACAGTAAACAACCAGAAACGTGAATCTGTCATATAAATCTAAACAAAGTCGAGCCATAAAATTAAAAAGGACTTCTGCATTTACTGACCCGTATTTCCGTGAATGCTGCCTCGGCATATCCCGCCGGAATATCGCGAAAACGCTCAGCTAATGAAAAACCGATTGACAAAACGACATTACAAATCTGTTGTGTATTTAGCCAATGAAAATCGCAGCAGGCGACCGTTAATAAATTGGAAGAAAATATTAGTTTTATTTGCGCAAAAAATTTAAATCATTAAAAAAAATCGTTGACGTCGCCATGAATCTGTCGAGCGTGGATAATATTCTACAATTTAATCCCTATACAACGGGAAGAAATACAGCGTTGGAAGAATTCTTGAACTGCTCTGGATCGTCGGATGATATGACCCCACTGAGAAGGAGAGTTTTATGATGACATTACCAAAGTCTAATGCCGAAACTATAATCATGCCCATAATAAAGAAGTACATTTTGCCGCCGAATATAACTGCTAGAAAACCTGCAGCAAATTAGGATTAAAAAAGTTCCAACCCTTAAGAGTTAATCATAGTCCTAATTTCGTAGACCCTACGATGGAGGCTACTCCGAATCATGTGGAGAGGATATCCCTCTTTGCCGTCGGCGGTTGCCTTTCAATCAACCGAAAATATTCCTTAGGAAATAACCTACCGTCGAACCTTTACAGAAGAAAAAAAAAAGAAAACAACACAAAAAATCCTTACAAAAAAAAAAGAAGATGTTTTCATAAACTAAAAAATAAAACAAAAAACTTTTCTTACAAAAATATATGTTTTTATTTACTAAAAAAAGTATATATATTTATTCATGAAACTTAGGATAGGTTGATGTTATTTCTATTTTTTTTCATTGTAATGCTTATACGATAACTTTTTTTTTTCTAGCGTTTTATAATTTGATCAGCACTTGGCATATTCTGACGATTTACGTAAACTGCTGGGATATGCTGAGGTAACATAATGTGAGTACGAGTCAGTGAATGCAGAAGCACCAACAAAAAAGTTACTTAAAATAAGAGAAATCTATTTTGTTTTATTTAAAACAATAAATACTTATTTAAGAAAGTGACAACGAAGACCCAATGAATCACAGACCATCGAACCTCACCTCTGCCATCTAAAATCAATGATGCACCCCCGCCAAACTTTCACGAAAAACACTCGTCTAGTCAAAACCACTATCAATAGTTTTACACACTCTTTATCTGTGCCTAAACCTAAATGTAGATTCCATGAACAAAGCTTCTTTCTTAGAACTGTATGTCTGTGG
Organism: Euprymna scolopes; assembly: GCF_053919585.1. NCBI lineage: Eukaryota > Metazoa > Mollusca > Cephalopoda > Sepiida > Sepiolidae > Euprymna > Euprymna scolopes. The sequence continues at coordinate 172,502,634 of NC_136482.1, forward strand.
AACTCTCTTCCATTGGCTTGCTTTCCAGTTGACTACAATCTGATTGTCTTCAAGTCCAACGTAAACAAGTTCTTGATGAAACGTCCACCTAAGTAATCCAACTTACAAAAATTCCACTACTTATGTTTACTAAGCTATAATTACATTGACTAATGTATACCCATTAACCATTATTCTCGAGTGGCTTCCGGGCCTTGATAAGTGGTGATTTTGTGTAAAAAAAAAGTTTTACTCAAACGAGCAATCATGGCTAATCTCACAGCTATTGCTACTATCTCTTCATCCCAGAATATTTTCATTCTAAAACGTTCATGTCTCACAAATTTACTTGTGATGGACGAATGAGTTACCATTTATAATCGACGATGAAAACATTGCCGATATTTTCTTTTTCGACTTTGTCTTACAATCACTGCTTACTTTCGTAAAGAAAAGAATTATCTGAATATTATCTTATGTGCTTATGTAATAACTCTTTTCTGTAACTATTTAATCAGGCCATGGTCGTTCGTAATGTCTCTCTTTTTTTTTTCATTTTTCTTAAACTTTTTCTTCTAGGGGATGGGACATCCAACCAGATGTCTGACATTTATCCCTATTTTAGTGAGTCCAACCAAGAGATCTTTTCAGGATTCTAGCCGTCCCTTTCAGTGCAATCGTTTGTATTTCACTTGCACTTGGTTCACCGGGTGTGGATGTGTGTGAACATATCATACGAATACATGACGTGACGACATACCTAGCTCTGCTTGGTTGTGGAGGACTTTTCATTGATCATCTTGTGAGTCAATTCTGCCAACCAAAAACAACGCATGCCAAACGAACAGAATATGATGATTGTTGTTTTATATATATATATATATATATATATATATATATATATATATATATATATATATATATATATGTGTGTGTGTGTGTGTGTGTGTGTGTGTGTGTGTGTGTGTGTGTTATTCCCCTCCAAAGGTATTATCTTAGCAGACTGGAATGGACCGGCCATCTTGGCATGCAGGCAAACCGACGCCCCTATTTGAGGAGTCCCTGGTTCTCACATGTCTTCGTTTGCGTGTCTTGAAACCAACTTAAATCAAATTCACTAAATGTCTCCAAACGGAACTTTTCGACACATCAAATCCGGCCCCATCTACCTAATTTCCAGTGCAATTTTACGTCGGTCATAGAGTTTGATCTACGTCAAATCATGACGCCCTGACCTTTTCTTGCATCTGCAAAGTTCGCCAACAACTTTACTGTTTCACGATTGTTATTCTTCAGCTAGACAGATAAATCGATATATATATATATATATATATATATATATATATATATATATATATATATATATATATATATATATATATATATATAAACAGAGATAGATATAGTCATAAAACAAAATGACCGACCATCCCTTAACTTTTGGACACTATCTATCTATCTATCTATCTATTTGATAGATAGATAGTGTCCAACAGTTAAGGGACGGTCAATCATTTTTTTTTAATGATTTCTAACTTTATCTATGAAAAAGGGAAAAAAATTTTTTTTGGTGAATTTTCCAATCTTTAATAATTTTAGTTACATAAAAAAAAAAATTATTTTTGATTTTGATTATATATCATTTTTTTTTTTTTTTTTTTTTACATATAAACAAATTTAATTAAATTACACGCGTCCAAAAGTTAAGGAACAGGGGAAATTATCAATGAAAAAATAAAGAATCCTTTCAGTATTTAGTAAAAAAGCCCCTTGTTTTCAGCCACACTATGACATCTTTTGCTGCAAGACAGAACCAATCGTTCACATGTTATAGGTAACATATTATTCCTGAATTTTTTTTATACATTCCACTAAATCATCAAGATTTTGGGGGGGGGTTTCTCTGATCTTATCACCAATAATTTTCCAAACATTTTCAATTGGATTCAGGTCGGAGCTTTGAGCTGATCAATCCATAACGCAAATATTGGATCTATTTAGCTCTTCTAAAACTATTTTTGCTTTATAGCACGGTGCGGTGTCTTGCATAAAGATATCAGAATCAGAAAGATTAGAAACCACATATTCTCTAATCAATTCTCTGTATATTCGGCCATTAACTTTTCCATGAATCCTCACAAGTGGGCCGGTTCCTTTTGAAGATATCATGCTCCATACCATTATACTGCTCCCTCCAAATTTACTGTACTTTTAACGCACTTAAAGGACAGTCTTTCTCCATTTTTTTCTTCTGACATGTGGTCTTTTGTCTGATCCGAAAAGATTGAATTTTGATTCATCACTAAAATGAACATTTTCCCATTTTTTTTCTCCCCAAAATAAATGTTTTTCGGGGAATAAAAATATGACTTTTTTATTTTTAATAGAAATTAAAGGCTTTGAGTATGAACTTCTTGAAAATAATCCAACTTCATTTAATGTTCGTGAGATCGTTTGTCAGGAAATGTTTTGTGCAGTTTCGGATGTAAAATTCCAGATATTGAAGGCGCAATTTTAAAGCGACCAGAACGAGATGATCGAGTGATTTTTCTATCCTCCCTTTTAGTTATTATTCGGGATCGACCCGATTTTTTCTTTTCAGTCAATGGTAAACCTTTTTTTCTATTTTCAATAACCAGAAGAACAACGCTTTTAGACCTTTTCAATATTTTAGCAATCTCCCCTTTAAACTTTTTTCATCATAATGGTCACAAGTACGCTGTTTTTCTCTTGTAATAGATAGCGTTTTTCGAATATTCAGAGTCGACATTTTGTTAAAGTTGTTATTAAAATTGTTAAAGTTTGTATTAATTTTCCGCGGTCCTTAACTTTTTGACGGCTATAATTTAATTAAAGTTATTTATATGTAAAAAAATAATATGTATCCAAAATAAAAAATAAAAAAATATTTTTATTTAACTACCATTATTAAACATTGGAAAATTCACCCAAATGTTTTCCCCCTTTTTTATAGATAAAGTTCGAAGCCATTAAAAATATGACCGACGATTCCTTAACTTTTGGAGGCTACTGTAGATAGATAGATAGATAGGTAGATAAACCCGATTCTGAATAATTATTTTCTAACCGGCGTTGCCCGGCAGCTACATAACACTTTTACATAAACTTTTCATGTATCAATTATAAAGTGGCTAAAATTCTTTTCTTAGTGATCGGACATACAAGGTTCAGATAAATGGCAGATTTTCATCCGAAATGGATGCTTGCAGTGCTTTCTCGAGGTCTCCTGCTGGGCTCTATTCTCTTTCAACGACACACCAGAAATGATTGGTGGAAACGTACTTCTATTTGCAGACGATGTCAAATTATTAGCTTGTAGAAGTGAAATTGGCCATCTCAAGTCTAGCCTTCAAAGTGCCTGGAAATCGTCTATTGAATGGGATTTAGATCTTAATGTAGATAAATGCTGCTGTATTGTAGTAGGTTCTCATTCTGACTTGGCTCTTACTTTCGGGGATGACACTGCTCTGCTCAAGAAGGTGAACGAGACAAACGATCTTGACCTTCTGAACAATTTGTCTTTCAAACCATCTAAACATTGCATTCAGGCTGCTAATAAAACAAGGATTATCCTATTCTTCATACGACGTTCTTTCTGAAAACTCACCCCTGAAATGTTTCTCCCTCTGTATGTCTTCCTCCTCATACCACTGTTAGATTATGGAATCCAAGCACTCTCCCCATATCTAATAAGAGATATCAAACATCTGGAGAAAGTTAAAAGACTGGATACTCAAATTGTGCAGAGTCTATTTGATCTGCCGACTCAAAATGCTTAAACTTTTCTCTCTTGAGCCCTGACGCTTACATGGTGATCTGATTTTAGCCTAAAATCTCCTCAATGCGCATGATTATATCCTTCCGAACCTTTTATTCACTTCTGCATCAGAAAGAGAACTGTATGGACACTACATGAAACTTTTTCACCACCGATTTCAATTAAACTGAAGGATGGTTGCATTCTCCATCAGAATTCCTGGTCCTTGAAGTAAACTTCCAAGTAAAGTAATAAATGCAACAACAAATAATATAAAGTAAATTTAGATGCTGAAGTACAGGTCCTCTTTGTAATTTTTTTCTCTGCGTGGAATTGAAATACAATTTTTTTTTTAAAATTGCCACATAAATTGAGATGAATTGAATTGAATAACAAATCCTATTTTAAGCAACTAAATTACTTATAGTGAAATGGGTTAATTTCTGTTTTTTTTTTTAATACGCTAATACTTATGTTTTTAGTTATAGTGTTATTTTATATTTTCACCTGGGCAATACCGGAACACAGATCCTGCTCGTACATATAATCTATGTAAAACATTTTATAAAGTTAGATATGTTTATATATTTTTATGTTCACTTCCGATTACAATGGATTTTCAAACATGGACACTACATGTAAAAGAATCTAAATGAGGACAATATTTAGCATTACCTTTATGAAAGTGGGCTAAAAAGGGAATAGAAATCTTCAGATATCTTCGAACTTTGAAATCTAAATCTACGTTTTGAAGACACGTAAGTGTTTTATAGTTTATGTTATCAAAATTGGCCTCTTCGTCTTATTAACTTCGAAATTCATATATTAATCTCATCATCAGTCTAATCTGTTCTATTTTTCACTATACATCAATATGAACGGCTTATATATATATATATATATATATATATATATATATATATATATAATATTTATTACGACACTGAAAAAAAAATGTCGCTGATGAATTTGCGCTGACTCTTTTCAACCTCTTACGGTTGATTCAGCGCAATGAAACCGCTGGTACGACCTTGAAATATGTATATATATAGTGTTGTAATAAATATTGTATCTTCAGCCCTCACATCCACGATCGAGCACTTTATTGGATTTTTTTTCATCGCCTCCTGACATGCTATATATATATATATATATATATATATATATATATATATATATATATATATATATATATTTGGAAGTATCTAAATTGCAAATATATATATGCATATATATATATATTTGGAAGTATCTAAATTGCAAATTAAAGTTTTACGATATGTTTTTTTTATTCAATTGTAAGGTTAAAGTACAGAATAGGTACAACACACCCTCCCCATGTTAAGAATGGCTTTTTAAATAATAACGTTATTATTTCAGCACGGATCACTCTCTGCATGAGTATCATAAAAATTAATACAAATAATACTTATCTCAATAAGTGAAAGGCTCATTTCTACCGGAAATGTAATCGGGACAATCTCGCAGTTACGAAAAATATTTTCATTTATGATTTAATATTTTTATAATTCGCAATGTTAAATTATTTTAATAACATGCAAACATTCTTTGACTTTAAAAATAGATTTTCTGGAAATTTCAATTAAATTGGTAACGTAGAAATATGGTTTTATTCACTTTTAACAAACCAAAAATTACATTTTTATATATAGAGATATATGGAAGTATCTAAATTGCAAACATTAATATTGTTCAAAATTAAGTTTCTATGGAATATTTTAAAGAGTTTCATGAAGCATAAATGAGCACAAATTTCCATTTTAAAATTAAAATATATCAGATTAGTATTAAATTTGATCCATAATTATTAGACATCAACTAAGCAACATTGGTGTAAGGATTCTCAACATAAAGTCTAGTATAATTATATCTTTGAAAGGAGACGTCAAAAATGGTGTCGTCAAACTGTTTTGCTCAGGGAGTGGGAGGAGGGAGATCAATTTTACCTATCCCAGGACGGGTATTCTTCTAGTATATATACTAGATAAATAAGGTTATTTTGTGGAATGTCCCAAGTCAAACCCAAATAGCTTTTAACTATCAAAGCTGACTGCTTCTGACCAATCAATATTCATGTGTTGTTACTGACAAAAACGTAAAAACAATTTTTAAAAAGCGAATAAAAACTAGATTTGTATTATTTGGATTGTTTGGACTATTGCTCTCGTATTAATTGCTTTTATCACAACGTTTCGGCCTATATAACCTCCGATCGTCTTTAATTGTATTTATACTGGTGAATGGAAAATTTTTTTTTTTCCAACGAACAACGAACATAGCTGTTAGAAATTCCAAATGCAAATAGACAGTTGGAGTTTACATCGACCGAAACGTTGTGATAAAAACAACCAAAATAAGAGCAATAGTCCGAACAATCGAAATAATACAAAAAATAGCTATCAATCCTCATCTCCAAAATAAACGAACATCATACCCCCCCCCACAAAAACATACAACCGAACAGACACGGATTATATTAAAAAAAAAAAAAAAAGACTTGGCGCTATTGTCATTTTGAATGTCTAACGGCTATGTCTGTTTGAAAAACAACAAAAAAGTCAAACATTTTTCACCATTCACCAATAACATCCAGTGTGAATGCACCTGAAGACGGTCGGAGGTTACATCGGCCTAAACATTGTTAGAAATTAACAACCACGATGAGAATAATAGTTTAAATAATCCAAATAATGCAAAAAATAATTATCAATCCTTATCTCAAAAAATATATGAAAATCATACCAAAACTAGATTTGATAATATCAATTCAAAAGCCACAAATATACAAGCAAAGTTTAAATTATACAATTATATCAATCCAATATAAAATAATAATGCCGTCATTAACTTAAAAGATCACAAAGAGAGATACAACACAAGTATTAATAACGAGGCAGGCTGACCAATCTTATAAAAAAGAAATTAGGTTGCCATATTGCTAAAGTGAAACTCGGATAAATATGAAATGAATTAAATGACCAAAACTAAATTTAAATTATTAGGCGAATACAAAAGCCGCGTTAAACTGGTTTAAATCATAGATTTTTGTTTAAACTAATTAAGTGGGTTTTTTTTTGCAGCCAACCATTAATTTACACCCCAAAAATAATAAAATAACCCCCAAAACACAAGTAATTGCTTCTTTCTAATTTTTGACAAAAGGATTTTCACGTACTAAACAAAGCATTACATTTAGCTGAACAATTTGCAAAAGTTGATCAAGATATGAAAATAAAGAAGCTTTGATGGTAAATCGGTAAATGATTGGATGTGGAGACAAATGAGATATTTGATGATGGTATCTTTTAAGAATTCTCACGTTTCAGATGCAGTAGAGATTTAAATGATACCAAACATGATACACGTTCGACAAATCAATATCTGGAACGTACAGAAACGATTAAATATTGATGATGAAAGACAGCAATGGAAGGAACACGGATCAATGCAAAAAAAAAAAAAGCAATTGAAATAATGAAGAAAAAAACAAGGCATAAGTAATCTAAAAAAAAAACAATAAGCAAAAAACAAAAAAAAGAAACTTTTTAGACAACTCATTATATCTAAATGAAGAAAAGAGAATAATAAACTACTATATACAAACATAAATTCTAAGGACCCTTCAAATATTACTAAACATAAATGCTTAGTTAATTTTATTTATTGCGGAACATTATCCTCATCTTTTTCTTAGTTGTTTCATGTTTCGGCCAACTATTCCTCTGGCCTTCGTCAGGTGGTAACCGCAACTGATAGGAACTCTGAATCTCCTGACTGCCTCCACTGGTATTACTGCCTTCCGTAGTTATTGTCGTCTCACCACGTTTTGGCCAAGTAAGCCTCTGGCTGGCTTTGGATAGGATTGAAACCACTCTCTTTAGACAATTCTCACCTGGAACCGTAGAGATTCAACATCCCTATCAACTGCGCCACAGGCCCCTAAGGCCAGAGGAATAGTTGGCCGAAACTTCATGAAGCAACTAAGAAAATATGAGGATAATGGTCCACAATAAATAAAATTAATAAAACAATACTCATCTCAATAATGAATTCCAATTAAATAACATAAATGCTTAGGTTATAGATGATCTACAAATTCTAAATTCCATAAACGAAACAAAAATTACCTACAAAAGTGCCTTAAACATGATGGTATAAATGGTGTCAAACTGCTATGTTTGAGAGGAGGGGAGATTAGTTTAACATTAATTACACGTCAACACTCGGGACCCACACGTTATATGCAGGAAGTCGCAAAGAAACAACGACAAGAGAAGAATCCCATTCACTTCTTTTTCAGTTGAAACAACAAACATTTATTTACAGGCACTTCTGTGATGTAACCAGGTTGAACAATTGTAGTTTCTTGTCAGGCAAGAAAAGCAACTCGAAACACAAAATTCGTTTGTTAGAAAAATATAAAATTATAAGTTTATTTCTTGCCTCGTGTGCGCTTTCAAGTGGTAGACAAAGGAGAATGCAAGAGGGGGCGGATTCACCTTTTGATTGCTTGATTCTTGTGCTTCGCTGCTCATATATATTGACCTGTTCTCTAACAAGTGTTTCAACCACAACAGCTATGGGGTCGATTATTTGACCTACTTACCTCCGGCGACGTCAGTTTTAACAGCTTCATCCCATCGCTTATTGAATTTTAACTTCAGACCGTTATGCATATGTGTGTGCACAGTCTCAACAGGCGACACTTTCGAGATAACACCTCGTCTCTTATTCAAAAGTCTTCTCATACTCCAATGTGCTTAACAAGACTCTGCCATATCAAACACGTGGTACTCTGTCTTTGTCCGGCCATGTTTAGAACATGTATTTTCCTGTAGCTCTCTCGCCTATCTCTGTACTTCTCACATCATGTTTTTCTTTTAGTATAATCTTTTTTTTTTCCTTTTTCCTCGCTGTGATGTCACCTGTTCGGTCATTTGCGTCTGATGGCTGCTGCTGCTGCTGTCATACACGCATCTGCGTTCTGTTACATAAATAGCAAACTAACATTCAGTTAGAATATATAAAATGAGATGATGCAGAAATTGAAGCATTTATTTAACTAAACTCGGCATGAATTCTGTAAAAATAATTATTGGTAAAATATTTTTAAGCTAATAAATAAACGTTTTGCAACTCATACTCTTTAACCAAAATATATTAAAGTTACTATTGCATGCCTAGTATAGTAAAAATATTATAAACATGAAATACAAAAGTCTATAAAATAGATAACACCAAAAGCATATATATATATATATATATATATATATATATATATATATATATTACTGTATCATACTTTTATTTAAGCTTTTATTGAGAATATCATTATGGTGGCAGTGTTGTTTTATGAGATTATGGAATTTTTTTTCCTAAGTTAGTTTTGACATTTAAATTTAAAGGGGGTGTAAACCATGTATATTTTATTCTCTTATTTTTAGATAGTTGAGTATTAGATGTAGGCTGGATATATTCTAGTTTTGTATTTTTGTAACCATTGTCTTTAAGTGCTTCATCATAGAACAGTTTGTGAGTGTTAAAAATATTCACACTAGAGGACTTATTCCTTCTCCTTTTACTGATAGAATTTGGGATATGTCTTATTATGGATTTTGGATGGTTTGATTGTGGGTTTACATATATGGGGCCGGTATTATCTTTTTGTGGGTAGCATATATTTTATTCTTTAAATCTAGTGTTACTTCTAAAAAAAAAACGGTTTTGATATTTAATATATTTCCACTTTTAAACTAATTCTTCTAAATTCATTAAAGATTATCTTTCTCATTTTTTCACATTAAGGGCCATTTGAGTGCCTTATGATCATGTCCACCGTCACTGTACAAGCCAATATCTTCTATCTCAATGTCCTTGGTTAAATTATACAAGATATATAATCCCACTAGGTCAGTTATAGCCGAATCTAGGGAACCCATAGAAACATAAAAAAAACAAAAAACAGCTTTTTTATCCATTGTTCTGCATCTCTTTATAATTTCTATTTGATCCTCTGATATATCTGAAGTAAGAGTTACATATTCCAGTATTTCCTAGAAAATCTCCTTGTTTATTGAAGGGTAGTAGCTTTCAATGTTGAATTGGATGAAATGGCATTTCTCTTCATTTTAAATTAGCCTGGGTGCCCGACGTTGCCCGGGTGTTTGTAGGTGTGTGTTGAGCAAAAATAAAAAAAAAAAGGTTGTAATACACAGGCAGGCAGGCAGGCTCAAATCCCTGAAGCGAAGGCGGAAAAGAATGTGTAAGGGTGTTGGTTGAGCAAAATAAAAAAAAATAAAGGGAAATTGCAAGTGCAGTCTCGAACCCGTACTGTGAAGGAGGAAAAGAAAGTGAACAAACCGGAAGTGACACATTAGCTGTTGTTCTCATCGCCAAACCGGAAGTGACGTAGGTTTAAATTAAGACTAGACAATCGAAAATAGGCGAGGACTTTCGAAAATATCCGCGAAAAAAGTAACCCTACCTGTAGAAAGTGTCCAGTTGAGGGTGAAAGAATTAATGTTTTTGGTCAATTTATCGATATTTGTCGCCCAAAAGGTCGAGCTTCGCATTTGTCGAAAGTTTTTGCGAGACATACATACATACATACATACATACATACATACATTTAAAAGACAGGTGAGATTTATATTGTAGATGTTAGAGAACCAATTGATCGTTTCAGCTGTACTAATCCAGAGATTAAGTTTATAAGTATTTTTAATGTGTGCGTTGACTCTTTTACACATTTTTCTAATTTCAGTTCTGGTGAAATTTATCAATCTAATTGAGGGTTTATGTAGGAAATTGGGTTTATGATCTTTTAATAGTATATGCGCTTCTTTTTTCACACAGCTTATTTCATCAATCGCTAATATCTAGTTCATCAGTTATTGTTTTAATATCCAATTAATATCAGAGTTGAACTTTTTGTAGTTGGTATACATATTTTATTGAAGCAACTTTTTGTCTTCAGGTTTTTCAAGTTTATAGAAGTTCTCAGTTTTATCTGCCTTTACAAAGATGTTCTTAGATTTGGCAATTTCCTTGGCTGCGTTGTCGAGTTGGCTTGGGAAATGATTTTTGCTTTTGTAAAAAGTTATTTTGTTTATCATGGTCTTGAACTGATTTTAAAAATCCTAAAGTTGTTCGACACATATATATGTGTATATATTTGTGTGTGTGTATGTTTTATTTTGGTTTTATTTTACTTCAGTCGAAGTTCTCTGCAATCACGGGGCTCACTACCTGGGACTAACACTTGAACTCTATATGAGATACATGGCAAGTGCTCGTCTGAGCTCCAATCACTTGTGCTCCCCTCGCCAATATTTCACGAAAAACCCCGTCTAGCTGAAACCACTGTCAGTAATTTTCCCCACTCTTTGTCTGTGTCTGGATCAAACGTAGATTCCATGAACAAAGCTTCTTTCTTAAAAGTACACGCCTTAGGAACTCTGTTCCGTTTGCCTGTTTCCCACCTGACTACAACCTAGATGTCTTCAAGTCCAACATAAACAAATTCCTGACTACAACCTGGATGTCTCCAAGTCCAACATAAACAAATTGGGCAGGCTCACCATTGCTTAACTTTGGTGATCTGACGAGAACCGGTGTGTCAACGTAATTGTGCCGTACAAACCATATATATATATATATATATATATATATATATATATATATATATATATATATATATATATATATATATATATATATTATACATCAATTTTTACTTATATGTGTATGTTGCTGTATTTTAGGATACAGAAATCGCAAAGCCAGCAAAGCATATTTAATATTTGATCAATAATTTGCCCTTCACATATTTATTAATCTGCTACATCACATAGTTATAGTTTTTTTGTTTTTTTTAGACTATTGTTGCAAACAATTGTTTTTTGACTTTCGGTGCAAAAAAGCAGAAAAATCGATTCCTGTTAAAAACCTTTTTTGTTTATATGTTACATGACTTTTGTTAAAAACAAATGTGTATTTCCTATCATTCAATACACATGTTTTCTTAGCTATTGAAGCCTGAAAAGCATTCAAACGAAAAGATAGCAAGGAAATTCCAGAGAGTTTTTTTTTCTTACTAAATTTTATTTTTTACATCATAAGAATTTCACTTTTTGTTTGATATTGTTTGCTAGCAAAAGAGAATGTGACGAGAGATGCAGAACAATTCGCATGAGGTGAGAGGGCACTTTCGAAACGATTGGATAGAAGCCAAGGTAGTTGAAAAGTGGAATTGCGGAACCCTTTCTTCTCATGTCCATCCGGAAAAATAGAAATGAAAATATTAGTCCATGGTAAGTGCTTGTCTGTGCTCCAATCTATTATCCCTCTTCGCCATTCACGAGAAACACTTATTT
>NC_136482.1:172522286-172524786 GCF_053919585.1 Euprymna scolopes
CGTTGGTTTTCTCTCATGTGGCCTTGTCAGGCCACTAATATACTCTTGGAACTTTCTTTAAAACCTTTAAAACTATATAAAAATTGTCCTTCGTTGGAACATTATGTTGTCAGTAAGTCAATTAATTCCACATATCGCTGAATATTTTTACTTATACATTCCATTGTTGCTCAAACCCCTACAGTCTCCTGTTAGATACAATCCCAAATAGTAGCCACTTATGTTCAATATGACTTGTTTGGGATGAAAAAGAGGAAAAATTTTTTTAAGTGAAATTGCTATTTTTTTAAAGACAAGATTAAGAACTTTGTTCCATTGATCTAGGATTTTAAGTCTTATTTCACTTTAAAAATATACAAATAAGTGGCAGACGAGTTTATTACTAATTAGTCTATCTGTACAGATTCAGTGGCAGGCCCACATAGCAACTTGGTTTGCAACAAAGACGTCCTGTAACTATACACGATAAAAACGTGAAACTTTTGCACTGTATGTAAATGTTGTAGTATCTCCACCTTACGGATAATTATAAACTTTCCACTCACTATAAAGACCGGAAAAATATGTGTCCCAGCGTTAGCACACAATTTATGCATAAGACATGGGCAGGAGGCAGTCGAACTGACGTATAACCACCCTCTTTGTTTGTTGCATTTATTCCTCTGTTCAATATATTTTGTTTCCATTAAATATCGAGCTTCTGGACTCTTACGGGACCACAGCATTGAATATGTGTTAATGAACGCAGTTTGATAAAATTTCAAACAAAGAGAGATCCTAGAATTAAATCATACTGTAACAGAGCAGGGCCTGGCATATGACAACAGCAGCTGTATGAAAATATCAAGCTGTGTGCGAGGTTACGTAACAGCAAGGAAGTAGAAAAGGAAAACAATTATAAAAAAAGAGAAGAACAGAGAGAGGCGAGTTATACATATAAATCAAGAGCAACAGGAAAAGAGATGTCATAAGAATGGTCAGACAAAGACAGAGTACTACGATAACCAAATTTCCACTACTAACAATTGCTATAATATTGTCCCATTGACTACTGTACACTCATTAACTTTTATCCTTGAGTGGCCTACGGGCCTTAATAAGTAGTGACTGCTATGTAAAAAAAAAAGTGTTCAACATGACAGAATCTTTTCAAGCACATTGGAGTACGAAAAATCTTTAGAACAAGAAACAAGGCGTTATTCTGGAAAGTTCCTGTAAATAAATGTCTGTTTTTTTTTCACTGTAAAAAAGAGTGAGTCGAATTGTTCCCTTGTCTTTGTTTCCTTGCGACTATCTGCATACAACGTGTGGGCCTTCAGTGTTAACATGTAACAAATAAGTTACAACACAATTTAACAACATTTTTAAAAAATGGTTTTCTCTTCTGGTATCAACAGTGGCAAAAGATATTGCTGTGTAGACACACTGTATCAATCGGTCATGTACACGCCTCATTTATTCAATGTTTCAACAGGAGTCGACAGTTTATAGGTCAATAACTAAAGATATTTCTACCCGGTTAAGCATTGACAACAGTAGTAATCCAAGACATCTCCACTAAATGTGAAACATGAGCTAAATATGCTTTGTATAAGTAATCTTATCGATTTGTCGATTCTCATAAACTTCACTGACATAAAAAAAAACAAGATTTATGCTTGATTTTGTTGCATACTGAAATCAAAACGGTTCAGATGTACAAGAACATATGATGATGGACATTGAGTAAATATCTGTTATATATATATATATATATATATATATATATACACACACACACACATATATATATATATATATACACACACACACACACACACACACACACACATATATATATATATATATATATATATATATATATATATATATATATATATATATATATCTGATTGAACATGACAGTTATTCTTCCTTCCGATTTTTCTGGATATCTTTTCCATTTGCCTAACGATTTTCTTTTTATTTCAACTGGCAAATTGTATAAAATGGCGCCCAAAAATTGTTGTTTAGCCGTATTCTTCACAAGCACTTTCTATCGGTGCATCCGATTATCATCAGGAGCAGTTGTTGTTCTTTTCGTGTTTGTTTTCCTTTCCTTTGAGGCTTAGTGTACTTATAATTAAATTTCTTTTTTATTGGTTAAAAATGGATGCAGGAAGGTTCGGGGAGCATTATTATTATTTCAATTTCAATTTTTTTTTTATTTTATAGTTATTTATTTAGTTTCTTGCTAGTTATTAAATACTGTTAGTATACACAACAATTGCTCCGGATGATAATCGGTGCACAGATAGAAAGCACTTGAGAAGAATAGGGCTGAAAAACAGTTTTGGGGCGCCATTTTATACATATGCCAGCTAAAATAAAAAAAGACCGCTTGGCGAATGGAAAAGATATCCATAAAAATAAAATCATATAAAAAAATTGTCTTTCATTGTAACATTATTTTGTCAGTAAGTCAATTAATCTCACGTATCGCTGAATAGTTTTATTTACA